>NC_090930.1:498887343-499188125 GCF_040938575.1 Ambystoma mexicanum | reverse complement strand
CAGGGCACAGAGGTCCAGCCCAAAGAGCCAACCGGGTGCTGCACATCACCTTTGAAGATACGGTAGTCGCCCAGTCAAGACCGGCGCCTCTGCGAGAATCAGGTGAGCGTTACAGAACGCAAAGCCTACCGCAAAACTCTCGCCCAGGCGCTATGGAAACCTCGGATACTGACCACCTAGCCCGGTTACTTGGGGAACTAAGGGCAGAAGTGCATGCAGCTCGTCAAGAAACGAACGCTCTAAGAAGGGAACTAATTATTTCCAAGGAGAGAACAGATGATCTTGCTAGACAATTGCTACAGTCACAAGCCGGACAGACCCCGCTACCCGCATCAGGGGCAAATCTTCCTTCAACATCCTCTATGAATCCAGTGCAGATCAACCTACCTGGGGATGTACCTCTGGCTCCGCCAGAACGATTTTCTGGTGACCCAAAGAGGTTTGCGATATTTATCAATCAGTGCCGGTTGCACTTCTTATGCCGGCCAGCAGCCTTTCCAACTGATCAAGCTAAAGTAGCTTTTGTACTTTCGTACCTTAGTGGCAATGCGGCAGACTGGTCGATCCCTCTAGTTAATCAAGATGATCCGGTTCTCCATGATTTTCAAGCCTTTCAGCTTAGTATGGAAAAACTGTTCGCAAGACATGCACAGGGGCAGGCCTTGGACAATGAGCTTCTTTCGTTGCGACAGGGTAATCAAGACCTTTTGGCTTATATTGCATCTTTCAAAAGACTAATAGTGGAAACTCAATGGCCTGAGGACAAAAGGATTACGCTGTTTTATAGAGGTCTACGTGGAGAGCTCAAAGACGTTTTAGCCCAAGTAGTGAATCCCCCACAAGACTGTTCGGATTATATAGACTTGGTCGTTCAAATAGATCACAGACTGCAGAACAGGAAGGCCGATCGTTCCAAGTTTGATGCTCGAGTATTTTCCAAACCGCCAACTCCTTCCAAAGGAGTAGACTCCGGGGAACCCATGCAAATAGGGGGTCTGAAAGGTCCTCTAACACA
Source organism: Ambystoma mexicanum (assembly GCF_040938575.1). Taxonomy (NCBI): domain Eukaryota; kingdom Metazoa; phylum Chordata; class Amphibia; order Caudata; family Ambystomatidae; genus Ambystoma; species Ambystoma mexicanum. The sequence continues at coordinate 499,187,110 of NC_090930.1, read as the reverse complement.
AAGGGAGCGGGAAAGGAGAAAACAGTTGCAATTATGCCTATATTGCGGAAACTCAGGGCACTTTCTTCGAGACTGTCCGGTGAAACCTGCCAAGAAGGCAGTAGGAGCTGCAGTTACCACAGTTTCAAACTCTGAGCAGGGAAACGACCTCGCCCGACAAGAATAGAGGTCCTCTTGCCGAGCGTGAAAACCAGCTCCGTGACCTCACATTTCGTGATACCTATGGTCCTCATTGGCCCTGATAATCCGGATCGATTACATGCAATTGAAGCTTACGTCGACAGCGGTGCCATCGGCAATTATGTGGATCATGAAATGGTTTTGAGGATGAATCTAACTCTTTGTCCCAAGGCTGTAAAGGACGTCATTACTACGGTGGATGGTACGGAGATAGCCTCCGGGCCAGTAACGCATACCACTCAAGAGGTGACGCTAGTAAGTCAAGATGGACACCATGAGAAGATCGTGTTCGATGTGATCAAGGCCCCTCAGTTCCAGATTATTCTAGGAATACCTTGGTTAGAGAAACACAATCCTCTGATCGATTGGCGAGCAAGAACGGTCCAGTTTCCAGAATGTGTCTCTACTTGTCACCCTCCACCTGGTGTTGCACTGGCAGCAATTTCTTCAGAGACTCCCCAGTTACCTCCCGAATACCTAGAATACCAAGATGTTTTCCGGAAGGAGCAGGCTAACTCTCTACCTCCTCATAGGTCTTATGACTGCCAGATAGACCTGATACCTGGATCTACTCCTCCTTGTAGTAGAATTTATGCCCTCACCGAGCCTGAGAACCTTCACCTTCGACAATACCTGGATCAATACCTGGCAAATGGGTTTATTCATCCTTCCAAGTCCCCTGCCTCTTCAGCTTTGTTCTTCGTTCCAAAAAAGGAAGGAGACCTTAGAACTTGTATCGATTATCGCTCCCTGAACCAGATCACCGTTAAGAATAGATATCCGTTACCTTTGATCCCTGAACTCCTGGACCAAGTCAGAAAAGCATGCATATATACAAAGCTGGATCTTAGAGGAGCTTACCACTTGGTACGAGTAAAAGAGGACGATGAATGGAAGACGGCCTTCCGCACCAAGTATGGGCTATTTGAATATCAGGTCATGCCCTTCGGACTTTGCAATGCCCCGGCCGCCTTTCAATATTTTATGAACGATGTCCTCAGAGAGCTCATAGATGTGTGTGTTGTTGTTTACATCGACAACATTCTCGTTTATTCTTCATCGGAATCTGAACATCGGAAACACGTGAAAATGGTCCTCGAAAGATTGCGTCAACACAAACTTTTCGCTAAGTTGGAAAAATGTGTTTTCAACGTGACTGAAGTTGAATTCTTGGGATTCATATTATCACCTGGCGGAGTGCGTATGGATTCAAAGAAGGTCGATGCAGTTCTCAAATGGCCATCACCATCCTCCGTAAAAGGTGTGCAAAGCATGTTAGGCTTCGCTAACTTTTACCGCAGGTTTATCCCCGAGTTCTCTCGAATAGTCCAGCCCATCACTGCCTTGTTAAAGAAAAACAAACGTTTTGAATGGTCTACCGAGGCGGAACAAGCTTTCCAGGATTTGAAGACTAAATTTATCTCTGCACCAATCTTAAAACACCCTCGCCCCGAACTCCCCTACATCGTGGAAACTGATGCTTCAAGCCTTGCCATGGGGGCAGTTCTATCACAAAAGGACCCGGTAACCAATCAGTTGCATCCCGTGGCATTTTGGTCCCGCAAATTCTCGCCTCCTGAAGTCAATTACACGATTACTGACAAGGAACTTCTGGCTATCAAGTCTGCCTTTAAGGCTTGGCGGCATTATCTGCTGGGGGCCCGACACACCGTTACTGTGATTACGGATCACCGAAACCTGCAATATTTGAAAACCGCAAAAGCCCAATCCTCTAGACAACTCCGTTGGGCATTATTCTTTGCCGAGTTTGACTTCATAATTACCTATCGACCTGGTAAAAAGAACGGTAAAGCCGATGCCCTTTCTCGGATGGGAGTGGAAGAACACTTGATCAACCCTAAACCTGTACCAATCATTCCCGAACAAAGAATTCTGGGTGTAATCGCCACAGAATCCATAGAGGAAGTTAAGGATAAAGCCAGGCAACTTGTAACTCCAGCAGACATACAGAATTGGCATCTGCAGGGAAAGGACTTTGCAGTAAAGGACAACTTATTGTATTTCCAAGAACGATTATACCTACCCAGCACAGATTTACAGAAAAAAGTAATCTCTTGTTATCACGACTCTTTAATGGAAGGTCATCCCGGTATAGCCAAGACCTCAGAAAAGATCAAGCGCTACTTCTGGTGGCCGTCTTGGAAAAAAGATATCAGAGACTTTATAATGTCCTGTGGAGTATGCGCCCAAAACAAGAGTCAAAAGGAAAGACCAGCAGGCCTCTTACGCCCTATTGACATCCCACCTCGCCCTTGGCATACGCTTTCTATGGACTTCATCACCGATCTACCTCCATGCTCCGTATACAATACGATTCTAGTAATCGTGGACTTATTCTCCAAGATGGCGCATTTCATTCCGCTCAAAGGCTTGCCAACAGCAGCAACTCTGGCCCGAGAATTTCTCGAAAACATCGTCCGACTGCACGGTTTTCCTTCGGTTCTAATTTCGGATCGATGTAGTCAATTTATTTCTCATTTTTGGCGAAGTTGCTGTCGGTCGGCTCAAATTGATGTGAGACTATCGACCAGTCACCACCCTCAGACCAACGGACAAACCGAGAGGACCAATCAAACTCTGGAACAGTATTTACGCTGCATGCTGCAACAAACTGAAAAAACTTGGAAAGATATCCTTTGGATAGCCGAGTATGCCTACAATAACTCTGTCCATTCGGGAACTGGGAAAACCCTGTTTTTTCTTTTGTACGGCAGTCACCCTCGAACCTCGGAGTTGGATCCCCTCCAAGATCTTGAAACACCAGCAGTAGACTACCTGCATTCTACAATCACCCAAGCCTTTAAGGAAGCTGTTTCTCACCTTCAAAGGGCTAAAGAACAATACAAGAAAGGAGCAGATCAACATCGGAAGGAAGCCCCTCACTATCAAGTAGGGGATCAAGTCTGGTTATCCACCAAATATCTATCTCTAAAAGGGCCACGCACATTCAACCCAAGATACCTTGGTCCCTATTCCATCACTACCATAGTAAACCCAGTAGCGGTCAAGTTGGACTTGCCCCCGCACATGAAGATACATCCGGTCTTCCACGTCTCTCTATTAAAACCCGTGCAACCTCAAACCCGACTAACCAAATCTCCAAAACCTATCCTAGTTGATGGAGAACTCGAGTTTGAAGTCAAAAGCATTCTGGACTCCAAGATCTCCAAATCTAAACTATTCTACCTAATTGACTGGAAAGGCTACGGCCCCCAAGAGAGATCCTGGGAACCTGCTGAATATGTCCACGCTCCTCGCCTAATCAAAAGATTTCACCGAACATTTCCTGACAAGCCAAAACCCCCGGAGAAGCCCGGTTTGGGAGGGGCCTTGAGGGGGGGTACTGTCATGATCTCTGCTTCCAAAAGGTCAGGGTTTTCCCAACTCCCTTGGAAGCAGATCCATAACCCAGGTTCCGAGTGCCAACCAGTCCCAATTGGGACCTTTTGGACCCAGTCCTGGCGCCAGTGGCACCAGGCTCATAAATATGCCCAGTCCCAGCGCTGGAAGCGCCGGGCTCATAATGCTTGGGTGGACTTACCTGCAGCAGACCATGCTGCTTACTTGCCTGCCAGTTGAGCCTCTGATCCTCTTCTGTTTGGAACTACTTTTCCTGTTGGGTGGGGCTGGAGCCACTCCCTAGATTCAGAACACTGGAACTCTTCTGAAAGGCAGGAACTCTTTTCTTACCAGGAACTCTTTTCTTACTTAGGCGTGGCTGTGGAAGGAGACACCTAAGCACTACAGGAGGCTATTTAAACCACACCCGGTGGATGAATCTTGCTTTGCGTTATTCTGCACCCTCTGCAGCAGAACGCTCATCGTGTCTTCTGCATCCGGTCCTGGGCCTAAGGAAAAAGGCTTACCATCCTGAATCCAGTCTTCAGCAACACCTATAAAGACAAGAAAGAACAGGTTAGCATTCCGGCATCTGAAAGGCAAAGGCTTACCTAATCTTCGTGCGCTCCTGAGGTCTTCACACTGCATTCCGGCATCTGAAAGACAAAAGCTTACCAACTCTTTGCACGCTCCGGAGGCCGTCGGTGCTGCATCCCGCATCTGAAAGACAAAACAAGGTGCGTTTAAAGACATTGGGGAACTTTAATACTCACGTGCCATTACTCCTTTCCACATCTAACCCAGTGGGTATCCCGGCACCCTGCAGCCGCTCCGAACTTGTACCTGCAAAATAAAAAGACAGTTAGAGCGCATCGTGAAGCTGGCAACAAGCGCTTACTTACGTGCTTCCAGGCGCTTCTATCCATCACACGGGCTCCATCTTCAACTCACTTCAGCCTGTCATCCGCCATCGCCGGAACCCTGCAAAACAAGAGACATCATTATTAAAGACTTTAAAGACATTTGAGTTACTCGAAACTTACCGTTCGTGCAGTAAACGACGGACAGCAGTCCTCTGAAGTCAAGAGGCCTGCGCTACCTATCCAGTGAAGAAACTGGTTACAGCACCCTGCCCCGAGGCAGATGGAGAGCTCGGCATTCACTTACCTAAGGTGAGAGCGTTAACCTGTGGGGGTCTACAGGAGAGGAGAAGGGGAAAGAGATAGGGACACCCCAATAACCCCAGTTCATTAACCCCGTATTTTCTATCTGCAGACATCTTACTCTGCACGTCAGGCATACAGGGCACAGAGGTCCAGCCCAAAGAGCCAACCGGGTGCTGCACATCACCTTTGAAGATACGGTAGTCGCCCAGTCAAGACCGGCGCCTCTGCGAGAATCAGGTGAGCGTTACACTTTGAAGTGTAAATAGGATTGATCCACAATATGTGTCTCTCGGGTATGTATAGTTATTGCATCCTGAGACAAATGCTTAATGATTACTTATTAGAATCATATCTACATTAATAGTACAAATTAAGTAAATGGGGAATGGTATATTTTTATATATTTTTTAAGATGGTGTATTTGTTTTTTAGGTGGTGTAACTCACCCTAATTGGTTTCTATGGGAAGGACTAATATCCCATATTTGGTCCTGAAGAAGGTTGCTTTATCGAGAGGACGAATCACGGCAGTCCAAATAGACAACCAAAACATATGTAGACTTTATTATTCTGTGGAATTGAATAAACACAGATAGTTCCATCTGCTACTTATATGGAGGACTTCTTTATTGTTAATAAAACTGTATGTTGATCTAGGTAGTCAACACACCAAGTATAATTAATACATGTTCTAATAGCAGTGAATGAATGGTAGGAGTGAATGATTATGTGTGAGTTGAATCATGTTTTAGTATTGAGATGTTTTTTAGAATTGATATTTTATATGTTTATATGCAAATAAATTAAAAATTGAATCCAAAAAATTACATTTATTGTTATTTATGAAAATATAAATGTTTGTGATATACCATTCCCTATTCCACTGGTCCACTCCTGTGTTTATTGTTGTTGGTGGCCTGAAGGACCAAGGTTTAGGCACCCCTTTGTTTATAAATAAACACATGTTGCTATTGGCATGGCAGCCATGTTCACCTGTCCCTATTCATCTACAAATCGGGAACACATCTATGTTTTGTACTCTCACATGTGTAGTTCCCTGCGCACACCCTGCTCCCTGATGTGTGGAAAACTAGGTATAATGTACGTACATCATGATGTCACCCTCCAAGTTACTTTTTGGCGTTACTGCGTTACTTCTTTAGCTTATACGTGCGCCCCTCTTGTAGATGTTGGATCTGCATATTGACAGCTTTCCCTGGTATACACACTCACCCCACAATCTTGGGACAAAATACAAGCTGTGTGTATAATTGAAAGTCAAACATCTATATATATATATAAAAGAAGAAGTCCTGACTGACTGACTCGATGCCCAGCTCAAACCATTTAACATAGGAATGTGAAATTTGGAAGGTAGATTGTTTTCATGACATAGGTTCCCAGTAAGGTAAGATTTCTGGAAATTCCATCCATAAGGGGTTGAAGCTTTGACTGACTAATCAATGCCCAGCTCAAATTCTTTCACCTAGGAACCTGAAATTTGGAAGGTACATTGTTTCATGACATAGGTACCCACTAAGGAAGGATTTGGGGAAATTCTCTCACTAAGGCGGTTAAAAGGTGGGGTGAATTTTTGACTGACTCATCAACGCCCAGCTCAAGCCGTTTAACCTACGAATGTGAAATTTGCAAGGTGCATGGTTTTCTTGACGGAGGCATCCACTAAGGAAGAATTTTTTGAAATTCCGTCCCTAAAGGGGTGAAAAAGGTCGGTGAATTTATTTATGAGGATACCTATATTTCAAACACAGAAGATGTTACAGGCGTGAAAATTGGTATGTAGATTCTTCTGCAAAAACAGCGAAACATGTGTTTTAGCATTTTGTGAAAATCCAGTCAAGGGAGGTGGAAAAGGGGGTGGGATTTTTTGTTTAAGGATACCCATATCTCGCAGACCGAACATTTTAGAAAAGTAAAAATTCACATTTTAAATCTTCATTGTAAGGTAAGTTTCCGAACTGCCTCTTGAAATTGGTAACAGGGTATACGGTATTTGAGAGAAAAATCATCAACCCTTCTGATCTAGGCAGAGTCATCAATTCCCTAGCAGACCTCAGAACCAAAAAGTACTGTGACATAAAAAAATCTACAAGAAATCTACAGAATGGTTATGTGACTGTGCCATATAACACCAAAGAACAGCATGGCTGCCGTAATCAATTAGAAACATATTCATTATTTCAGAAGAGTCCAAATGGAGTACAACTCTGTAAACTCAGTGGTCCAAAGTGTTGACGCAGTCCACAACCATGTTGAGTTCTTGAACACTTTAAATCCTCCTGGTCTTGCCAAACACAAACTTCTTCTCAAAGTGGGAGCACCTGTGATATTATGGCAGAAACTAAACCCACCTAATCTCTGTAATGTCACCAGATTGCAAGTGAAAGCTCTACACAGAAATGGGAGTGAGACTATGGTGCTAACTGGTTCTGGCCAGGCTGAGTCTGTGTTCATACCATGAATACCTCTTATAGCTTCAGAATATCTGTTTCAATTCAAAATACATCAGTTATGCTTAAAGGTTTGTTTCACCATGACCATCAAAAAATCTCAGGGGCAGACTTAAAAGGTAGCAGGGATTGATTTAGGGGAAGACTGCTCCTCGCATGGGCAGTTTTACGTGACCTGTTTCAGATTGAGCTTACCTTACTCTCTGGTAATCCTAGCACCTGAAAGGAGGACCAATGTTGAACCAAATCCCAAAATCCATGTGAGCAAAGCCACAGGCAACCACTAGTATTTAAATTAAAAATACAAAATGCGTTCCATTTCCTCTATGCAGGGGAAGTCACCAAAAACTGATGCATAAACTTTGATGATTTGTTTACATAGTTAGAATGGTCTACCGCTGACAATCTCGCTACGAAGTGGCACACACACACCCAGCAACATCATATTTATAAAATATATTTTTAACATTTTTAATACTAAATAATCCAAAGCCACCTCTAGAAAGCATTTTCAATTCTATGACAACCAAGCCACTTAACGTTCAATATATTAAAGCTCTCCTCAATTATCATTTATAAAATATTGTTTTCTGTTAATCAATAGCAGATTACATTTTTTAGAAAAATGTTTCATGGAAAAATGATATTTGTGCATCCATATTAACATCAGTTCGCCCCCCTGTGTGAACGTTCGGTTGTGTGTTTCTAGCATGTGCCTGCAATTCCAATGCACACTATACTGGGTTGTATCTTATTCTGCAAGTTTGGATTAGGGAAGCAATGTCATCAATTTAGCACACAGGACATTGGATCACCCATCCAGTATAGGACAATAGTTTTATTATTTTCTAGTTCAAGGATGAGTAACCCTCCAACTTCACTTTTCAAATTGGATCCCACAGCTGCAGAGCCCTCCCCGTATTGTGCAATGTCAAGAGAAAGGAAAATGTATTTTATGTTAGTATAATTTTCTTTGTGAATATTAGGATAGTACTTCCTTTCTTTTCCTCATTCACTGTTTACATGTCTAGGGCTTTCACAGGTTGCAAATTATCAAGCAATTTTCCATTTAGACTATGAAGTGCAGCTGCCAATTCAAAGTACAACATTTTAGACTAAACATGTCAATAACAAAGGATTAAAATTAACTATCACTTAGAATATGCTACACTGTCGACGCTGGGAAATGTTCCCTTTTTTACACAGCACAAACAGCACAGTGTCACAAATTGGATTCTGCTCGACAGGAGTACAAGGATGTGTAGGGATAAAAATAGTCCACTCAGTGAAAAACACTACTACAAACCAAAACACAGTGCAATCATAAAGGTAAAACAGGGACCGTTGAGAGATACCTTCCTCGCCTTTTGTGGTAATGTGGGAAGAGGGAAGGTTGTGGTCCTAAGAGGGTGTGAAGGTGAACCTTTTGTGACACAAAAAATGCAGTGTCAAAGTCCAAAATAAAGGGAACGTCCAATCAAGGTTCCATACAAATATACACACTTTAAACACACCATTTGCAATCGAACGAAATCCGCCCTGAAAGAAAAACAGATAAGATGCGACAGACAGAAAGAAGCACTCCGAGCATAGTTCCTGGGGTGGTATGCAGATAACTAGCCACAAAAAGGATATTGTAGTTGATATGAGGAGTGATCGTGACCTAGTCAACAGTACTTGGATTACGTTATTGGTTTCGGTTATTGGTGGGTTGACTGGGTTGATGGAGTTCTGAGAAACACATGGTGACCAAATGTAAGACAGACACAAGTGATCACAGTTCAAGGGTGTTTATTGAACAATGAAAATGGTATACGGGTTGGAAAAATGCCTAATCTAAACCTAAATCTGATGGGGACAGGCGTCGACCATCAAATGAAAAATAAGGCAGTCTTAGTGATGTCAAGTCAAATTAAAAGGCCTATACTAAGAAAACCTATTGCTAATTCCTTTCACTAAATCCAAATGGTGTTGGGTTAAGTTTTAAGAAAGAAAGAAAGAATTGTTTTCAAATAATAAGTCAGTATGCAGTGGCTTGGGTCTCCCTTCCCCATGTTTTGAGCACAGGGTAAGGATGAAGCAAGGAGCACAGTATGGTCTTGGGCTTCACCAGCACAAGATGACATTTCCAATGGTAGATGGTCTCAGGCTTCACCAGCATGAGACAACAGTTCCAATGGTAGTTCTCAAGACGTCTATGGCCAAGTCTTGTTTCCTTAGAAAGTTTCTTGCCTTCGGGCCTGATGCGTTCAAACAATAAAACAAAAGTTATTTTACCAAATTAAAGTTTGTTTCCAAAACTCAAAGGGGATGATGGATTTACCCCTGGGTCCAGCTCTTCTGGGCTGACCCCTTTTTGTATTATATTTTCATAATTTCTAATAGTGTGACGGCTCCACCCTTGGGTCCCCTTTTCTTGGCTGACCCTTCTCAATTGTAATCCAAAGTTTATGTAGGGTGATGGTTTCATATCTGGGTCCGCCTCTTTGGGGATGGCCCCTCTCAATGTTTTCCATCGCAGCTCTACTCCCTTTCTTATGAAACTTTGGGTGATAGCTGAAATCCTTGGATCTCCCTCGCTCAGGCTCAGACCTCTCTCGACTGCCAGCCCTTGGGTGATGGCTTCACCCCTGGATCTCCCTCATCCGGGCTCAGACCTCTCTCGACTGTCAGTGTTGAGTTTTAGCTTCACCCCGGATCTCCCTCATCCGAGCTCGCACCCTTCTTAACTTCCTAATGTCTTTTTCAAAACAGTTCAGTGGACTTCCCTTTTTTGGGTTCACTTTACCACTCTGTTTCTCAGGACCCTTAAACTTCATACTCCTCCTTTGGCATCCCTCCTCCTGGTTCACTATTGCCTTCTCTTTAGTGCTTACAATTTGTTTCAAATGTTCACGGGATTCACCTCTCTTTCTTTCGTTCATCAGGTGGGATTCACTTCCCTTATTTCTAGCCAACTTGCAGATCAAAGTCTTTTGATTGTACAGGGCTTTTGCTCGACCCTCATGTAGGGCCACTTTGCTTCCTTTCGTGGCCTTCCTATGGCCTTCTGGTTTCTGTAGTTTCTCAATATGGGGCTCGACCAGAGTCTCTCAAATCAGCACCTACGTTCTGCCGCTTTCCCTCTGCAGCTGGTCTCCCCTTCACACTTTTAACAGTTCATTCAAAGTTCATTACATATACTTCAACGGTTGTCCCTTTTGCAATTCTCACTCAACACAACCCAGCTTTTATTGATTCTTTCTTCGACTCACCGATTGTATTTAACCACTGAGCTTTTGGTTTCTTTGGAGTCAAGGCCAGTACAATGGGCGTGGGAGCTTCCCTCGCTCTGCCTTATCAACATAGGCTGGCCCTGCGTACCGTTTGTACATTTGCAGCATGACACTGGGGCTATTGTCAGCGGTTTTAGATTCTCCTCGGTGAAGGTTCCACAGGTCTGGGATGAAAAGGGCATGGTCTCTTCTCTCCTCGCCAGCTTTACGCTTCCTGCTGCCTTTCTCCTTCACCTGAATTGCCATCTTGGTTTAGCCATCTCGTTGTGACTCTGGCTTGCTCATCCTGTGTTCTCTGGCTCCATCTTTTATCCTTGTGGGGAAAACAAGTTAATTGCCTGACTTCACCTGACCCTCGGGTGGGGATCTGTCAGGTAAACAGGTTTTACATTACCAGTCTGTCTTGTGTGTTAAACAGTATTTGTGTAACAAAAAGGGGGGTTTGGAGTATCACAGTATCGTACGGTATTCGATAGGGAAGGTTTGTGCAATGAACGAGAATGACAGAGATGTAGAATAGAACATAGGGGATTGTAGGCACAGTAGTGTTCTGTCATAGTCGGTTGGATTTTTAGAAAATGACAATCTGAGGGACAGGATTGGTACGGTTTGCAGGGTAAGCTGGAATAGCTGGGGTTGTGACATGAACAAAGGGGATTGTGAGAATCGTAGTGATTTGTCTGATCAAATTTGGAATGTGGAAAATGATAATCAGGGGACGGGAAGAAAAATGCTTGAGAGTATTTGGATAGGGAATAGGACAACATGGATTTTGGGAGAGATGTTTTTTAAATGCAACAGGGTGTGAAATCTGAGGGGATTTGTTAAATGCAGAGGGGATTGTAGACTTGGCTGAGATAGATTGAATGGGAGGAAGGTGAGTGAATGTACTATAGCCTACAAAGGCCTCGGGTATACACAGTTCAAGGGTGTTTATTGAACAATTAAAATGTTATGCGGGTTGGAAAAACACCTAATTTAAACCTAAATCTAAGATGGGGACGGGCGTCGACCATCAAATGAAAAATAAGGCAGTCTTAGTGATGTCAAGGCAAATAAAAAGGCCTATACTAAGAAAACCTATTGCCAATTCCTTACGCTAAATACACATGGTGTTGGATTAAGTTTTAAGAAAGAAAGAAATAAGTGTTCTCAAATAATAAGTCAGTGACGCACAGGCGGTTTGAGTCAGTGGGAAGTGGTCGTTGAAGTGTTGAGTTTGGGTGCATCAATGTGCAGGTCAATAAGGCGGTGGTTCAGGGGATAGCTGGGTTGAGCCATGGTTGTAACCAGTGATTCTGATCGGGTCACGGCCTATGAGACTGGTTAGGTCACGTTGCTCCCTTTATAAACTCAAGAACATATCAATTTAACAACATTGAGGTTATTACTTGCCTTTCACCCCTAATTTACTACCCAGAGGGCTACATTTTGCTATCATAGCATATCCAGTGTTTGTTCCTCACGGGTGGGTTTTGTGTAGTAATTTTCTATTAAGTTATTTCTGTAGATGGCGTACTTTAATGAAAGTATATATATATATATATATATATATATATATATATATATATATATATATATATATATATATATATATTCTTATCTATTTTACATTCTTTTGTGATCAAAAGATCAAAGAACATTGTTTCTCCCCGTACATAAAAACAATATCATATATTTGTATAGACACTTGATTGGCCATTCTCATTATTTTAGTCTGTTGTACTATTGCTGTTTGTGTTGCTGCTGGATCACATTCACACCCATTTTAGGAGTATAGCCTTTGCTCAGTCCACATTACTATAAAAGGTGAAGGAAGTACATACCGTAACTGTATCTGCACCTGCTTTACATTTATCATTGGGATCACTCTTGTTTTGCAGCAGTTTGAGGGCTAGGTAGGCACTTTAGCCACTACTCACCCTTGTACAGGGCAGAACTATTTTAGTCACAATGTTTGATTGGTCAAGTATTTCCATTGACTTGCTCATAGTCAGACAATGCAAAAGAATACACACACCCAATCACCATTGGATGGTCATATGTCTGAATATGAAAAAGCCGGGAGGTGATTTGCTCAGAGTAATATTGAATTCTAAATAATGTTTTCTTTTATATCTAATCCCAGCAACATGGATTTCTGTAATCCTCTGGACCAGACAGACATTTGTGCAATGAATGTTCATAAATGTATTGATATTAATCATGTTATAAATTATTAATAAATATAGGACATTCGACTTTCATTTCACATAATAGTTGAAACTGTCATGTCATAACACAGTGTTCATTTGGTTTCTTAGAGATTTGGCTGTAGATTTATAAGCAACATTTGTTTATAAATGCATGAAAAGTATTGGCTCAAATAGCCCATCCTATTTCTGTGCATCCTTAAGTTGGTGAGCCAATATATGCATGGATTTAATGACACAGCACCTTCATTGTTTGCGTTTCCCTTAGGCTGACCATCTGGTCATGTTTAAGAGGAGCTGTGGTCCCTGACACATTAAGTGCAACACATTTTCTTATGTTGGCGTTCATAGTAGCAAGGGAATAGGGGGTGTTGCCCTGTTGCCCTTGGACTCTTTGATGAAGATGGAAGGGACCCACAGTGAGACCCAGAGAATGTGGCTGGTGAAGCGCCCTGCAGGAACTCTTGAGATGTTTGAAGTGCTATTTATTTTCAAAATGATGTATTATTTAAATTAGATATTAGGTACATCATCGTCATATAAATCTAATATTTAAAGTCTATACATAATCAACAGAAACAATATTAACATCTCAGTATTTTTCCCTTCCCTATAAATTCATGAAATTGGAGCTGCAATTTCTTTCCTTTCATGCTATAACATGAGCTTAAACATAGTAACTGAAACTTAAATATCGAACCATCCAGGTCTTTTAATCTAGTAGGCCAGTACAGTGTTTAGACGCTGCTCTCAGAAAAGGAGACCATGTGGAATAATAGTCTTTGCAAGGGTTGTGTATTGTCACCTGTTATTTTTTCTATTGTTAGGAGTTCCAAAATCTTTACCAGCCATATCAATTCTGTAGGAGGTTCGGGTTTTTTCCATAACCTAATCATCTAGTACCTCAAAGATAATAATAGCTTTGAGCACCCTTATGTATTTGCATACTGCCTTTGTATGGGTCCTGTATCACTCCTAATAGTATTTCCGTGGGGTCACCCCCAATCCTATTGTCCTATTATTTCAGTTATGCTTGACCTTGGCATTCCAACCATATGTGATCCTTCCCCTCTGCAACTCCGAATCAATTACCCTGAGGTACTCTTTTAGAAATCCTTCTTGTCTGTGTTTGGGGGAATTATATGACATTATGGTTAGGGGCTCTTCTTCCATCGTACCTAAAGCCATTACATAGCATCCCTCTGTGAGTGTATAAACATTATCCACCTCGAACAACACTTTTATTTAGCAATATAGGTATGCATACCTGTTTCTATGTGTGGTGTGCTGAGCATATCATCATCATCATCATCATCGATAACCTTATTCGCCCATTGGGGCATCAAAGTACAACATAAAACATAACATACAAACAATTGCAATTGCTCAAATTGCCATCAAATCTTCCTGAAACTGTGGAAGCAATATCTTTCCAGGGCCTTTGCTAACGTCAGCATCCCATAACTCAGTTAGTTCTAATCAGTTAGCCCAGTGGTCAGGCTTTCCTCATCCACTGGCGATTCCCCAGAATCTTTTCCCCAGAGGAATTGTATTGGATCCCGAGAGCAATGGATATTGTGTCCTAGTCCCTGTGGGGCAAACATTGCTATGATAGGGTGAGGCACTGATTACAATCATATTACCAGTCGGTATGCTGCGTCTCCTTCCAATTCCCAAGATTCCATTGGCTACTCTTTTTTCCCTCAGTCAAATTTGTATGGTATCAAAGGCACACACCCCATCATAATATTGTCTTGTGCAATTTATACTATCATCTTGAATTAAGGATGCGCAACCATATACCTGTCTGAACCGTTGGCACCACTTATTAGTTAGTGATTCCCCTGTTTCTGGCTATGCAGAAATAACAATGCCCCTTTATGTGAACCCTCTTGTATTTCCAAATTCCAACCCTTGCCATTAACAAAAAATCAGAGGGCAGTCCACGGAGTAATGTGATTATAAACTGTAGCAGAGAGACCACACACAGCTCAGCAAGCCCCAGTCGAGTGAGCAGAGGGTTTGATAGAGCAAATCCTCAGAAATAGCACTGCAGGCAATGGGGTTATCAAACCCTCTGCTCACTCGACTGGGGCTTGCTGAGCTGTGGGTGGTCTCTCTGCTACAGTTTATAATCACATTACTCCGTGGACTGCCCTCTGATTTGTTGTTAATGGCATTATTACCCATGATGTTCAGGTGACGTCCAAGGAAATGGTTCATGAGCTTCATCAGTGAGATTAATAGGACTAGGTAGCTGCACATTAGTACTGCTGGAAGCCAAACGGTGCTTGGTGCAGAAAGGATTTTACGCTTCACTGTCATTATTTTGCTCTTTGGTTGGCCGAACATCAGGAAGCTGCACAGGGGAGCACAAGGTAAGCCAAGGCAAGGGAGCTGGCCTCCACCATGGGAGCCAGTACTGCAGAAACACCGGAATGACACGAAGGGGAGGTTGGGGAGTGCTTGAAGGAAACAATTGGCAGGTAGAGGTTCAGTACAGTTCAGATGTCCCAGCCACCCCCCCCCCCCAACCCCTCCTTCGAGATGTCTCACCTGACAAGTGCTCTTACAAGCATATCATTGAGTTTCATGTGATTCACTTTTTTGCTGAAAAACTTACAGAGGACTAGGGTTTTTTTGAAAAACAGAGGCTTAAGACAGTCCCCTATACAAATTGTATAATTTACAACAAAATAGTCTTAACTCCTCTCTAAGGCTCACCCTTTAGGATCTGAATTCATCTATGGGGAGGCATTAAAAACTGTACTCCTCAATTGCAACAAAAGACACTACAATTGTGTTTGAAAAAATATATATATTTCTTTTTATTTTATTCATACGTTGGAATTGAAAACCACTTTATTGAAGACAATTACTTTTTCTAAAAATATATAAAAGGACGGTATATCACCCGTCACGACTTCTAATATGCTAAGCAACAACAATTAGACAGAGACAAGAACACAAGTTTTTAAACCGAGTTTGTTCTAGAAAAACTGTCCTAGAATAGGACCTGGAAACATTCTGTGGATAAATAAAATGTAAACCTATACCATGAAAAATAAGAAAGCAAAAATCAATTACCACAGAAAAGAAAGTAGCTGAAAAAATTATAAAGCAAAACTAGTAAATGTATACTGAAATGACCACATGACATGAACAAAATGCAACAATAACATATAAGATAAAACACACCATTGATGTCAAATCTAGAATCTCTATTTCTATACTGAAACGTTTACTATAGTTCTAAGTGTATAACAGCTATAAATGCCTTATTGAGCTTGTGATAGCATTCTCACAAAATCATATTGCACCAAGTGCTCTTCCTGCAAAAGTACTTTTCATGATCCACACTTCAAAAATCTTTCAACAGCATCATGTTTTTCCTGGTGGAGTTTAACCCTTTCACAATTAGAGAGTACCCTCTAAGCATAGTATGCACATTGTCATGTGCGTTCAATATTTTCTCCTCTTTCTGAACTGCCGATTTGTTCTGTGTAGTGATCGAGCTACTCTCAGGGACCTCATTTCATCAAAATGCCTGGGGCAGCGGAAGTGACATCACATGACCCTTGACCTCTGATGACATCACAGGAAGTGATGTTATTTGACCCCACCACAAAGTGACATCATGGGAAGCAATGGAACACAACCTATCACTGCTTGACAAAACAGGAAGTGGCATCACATAGCACTGTTCCTAAGTAAACTACGACAAATATGGTTATGTTATCACTGTCATGTGATGTACATTTCATACAAGAATGGACCACCATATGTATCATTAGTATAAGTGTGTATAGGCCCATATAACAAAATTACTGTGAATGCAAGCAGACGTCCAAGGCAAAATGATGATGTGTTATTATACAGCACTTACGCTTAAGCGGTTCATATAGAACATATACACATACAATATCACCCAACCTGTGTTGGTACTTATTTATCAAGCTCAGAAGGATGAAAGGCATGGTTGGCATTGCCAGGATTCGAAATTGCAACCTACAGGACACACACATCGCAGCAGCGAGCGCTAAACCCACTGAGATATCTTACCGGCTATAGCTATCTTACCGGATATAGTAAAATGGCATCTCTGAATGTTCTCAAAGTCAGAAAGCAAATAACAATTTGTAGTGGATACGATTTAATTGGCAACTGAGATTTATCAACAAGCCAGTTCAACTGCAGGCCTGGTGCAATATTGGCCACACGTCAAGCCTGCATGGATCTACTTTTCAGGTTTTCTTAGGTTGGCAAAATACATACCATTGGGAGGGTTCATAACTGTATTAAAGAATGTAGAGTAGCACAGGGAAAGCTGCACACTCACACAGCAGCCTATACTCTAGGCACACGTACGGCATACATGCAAACAAACATCCTGAACAGCAGGCCATGGCAGGCCATGGAGATAGGAAACATAGATACATTACAACAAAGCATTAATTGTGGCACAATTAAATAAAGGGACACTTTATTTGCTCTCAAACATTTCTGCACTGTACACAAGCTTTTAGACACAAGGATTTTGTCAAGTGATCGAGGACACTGAGATGGAATGTCGTGATGATCGTAACAGAGACAACATGTGAAAAGCAACATACATAGTCCAAAGTGAATGCTTATTCTACTCTAAATGCTTTTTGGACGTTTTTGTCTGCATTGTGAATTTGAGGTGTTTAAGAAGAGACTAAATCAGTGACTCACCCCCTGAAGTTTGTCTGAAATAAACGTTTAATGAACCTAGCAATTATTGTATAGCATTCCAGAAAAACAAATTATTTGTTATTCCTATTCTTTCGTATTTAGGGTCCCTGCTCAAAGTGTTACACTTGCAGAACCCCCTGTTTTTTTTAATAGGCCTGAACAAAAAAGCCAGCCACTCCGGAAACAAAGAGCCACATCTAGGAGCTTCAATTAAAACATTTTGTTGAAATATTTTTTAGGGGTAGCAAGAGAGATCCCAGGGGTTGCAGGTGTGACCCCTGGCGACCCCCAAATGACATCCATGGCTACTATTAAATCATACAAAAATATACTAAATCTGTTTTGTGGCTTAATTCTCTTGGTTTTCCTACTTCCCTAACTACCCCTCTGTTGTTTGCTCGCCACCACGCCCTCCCTCTTAGCCCTCGTTCAACTTTAAGAAACCCCATTTTGTTACTAGTCTGACCTTTTGATGCTCCCAAATCCCGAACGCTCCTCCCCTCCTCCCATCCGTGCCAGCCCCCTCTTATCCATCTCGACATTTTATAGGACTCAGCTGCACTCCCATTATTTTATATTCCTGTTTTCCATGTCTTTAGGAGTCAGACAAGAAGGGGCTAGTTTTCCATGAGCCATAACGTAAGAAAAATAAGTAAAAGCATTTCCATATATTTGTGTAGCAGAGAGTATGTGAGGATGGTATTTTACCATTCCAACGCACACTTCCTCTCTGCCATACATGTAGAACAGCATTGGCGCTGGCATGGATTTTTATGTCGACATAAATGCTCTGGATTCCTGTGCATTCGGCTGGATCTTTAGCAAAAAGCAGGCAGACTAATGGCAGGCAGCGTTTACTCATTCTGCATGTCAGAGTGCAAAAGGGCAGTGTACACGCATGTACACCGCCTTTTTGCCCTCCCTTTCCCTTTTGCACTCTGTTGTACAAGGCAAGACCCACCTACTGTTTATACATTCTGCTGGTGCTTGCCTTGCCTATCGACTGCATATTTAATGGGTACATCCGTGCACCTCTATCTGCTGCACCTAGCCTTTGCAGCGCCTCTCGAGTCTTTGCTCTCTGTATAGTCTGAATTGCACCACACTGGGACCACTACTGAGATCAACCGACTGGGTCTGCTAGAGCAGTGTTTATACAACTTATCTCCCAGAGCCTAAGCAGCACACCGCCCAGAAAGCACTGACCCTTCTACTTGCCCATCTGCTACCTGCTCTCCTTTTTCCAACAGGACCTAGCCTGCGCTACCAGGCTACCTTATGCCATATAACCCCAACTATGGCTACTCTCCTCCCTTTATTTAACACCTACCAGGTTTCTGCCCCCACTCAAGCCTAACCTACCGTTACCCAGCATTAACGCTGTTACTGTTAACAGTGCCCACTGCCCCATCACTCCTGCACAATGGATTCATCTCTACGCATCCCCGCCTATTCCCAATCTACCCTGCCCATTAAGCATCAGGAACGCTAGACTAGGATCGCGCCTCAACCGCATAAAGATGATCAACCTGCTGCGCATATCCCTCACTAAGTGTAAACATATCTTCACCACCACCACCAATCCCTACGCTGAGCCTAGCCACACTATCAAACATGTGTCACCTCTTGCAACCAGAACCTCAGCTACTGCAGCACCCATCTCTGACGCTCCAACCATCAAAGGAGCACTCATTAATGCACTGTCTCTTATTGCTCACGCCCTGGACATATCAGATCTCATTTCAGCTAACCAACTTGACTTCCTGACAATAACGCAAACTTGGTTACACCCAGCGGTAGGGCGATCTCTGTCCCTAGCCCTCCAGGAGAACTACACCATTTCCAGAGCATACAGAGATACCTGCAGAGGTCGTGGAGTGGCTTTCATAGCTAAAACTCAACTCAGCCTTAGAGAATTCACAAAAGAATCCTTCCGGTCAGGTGAACTCCTCTCAGTCAAACTCCCTTTCACAGCCTCTCGTACCCTTTTGCTTCATCTCACATATCAAATTGCGGGTCCAATATCCTTTGAGGAAGACATCACTTTCCTCCTCACATGCAACCCAAACGCCATCTCTCAGCTTGACTTTGAACACCGTGTCAGCGGTGCAACTCACAATAAGGGAAGAACCCTGAATTGGCTGGCAGACTTAAATTGCACTACCACGATCCTTGCCAATTCACCCTGTGCATGGTCAGGTCACCATTGCATCTCCTTTACCATACAAGGCAGCTCTTTCCCTACCTCCAGTATTATTCTAGACCTGCAGGTCTTGTATAGAAACAATCGCAACATCACTGAGGATAACTTACTGCCATTAATACATCTCATTACCGTTCCCGCTAAAAGCCTCGACAAGGACCCGCCTCTACTTGGGGATTTGTATAATCACACCTTGCTCCAAACTTTAAACAAAATTGCCCCGTTAAAATTAAGAAAAGCTAAACCAACAGCTCACCTAAACAAGTGGTTCACTTCATACTTAAAAGCCTTACGTAGCTCCAAAAGAATCACTGAAGCTGTTTGGAAAAAATATCCACTGTCCCAAACAAGGAAAAGTTCACAATTGCTGCTACCACTTACAAAGCAGCTATCTTAAATACTAAAAGAGAAACTTATAACATTAGAATTCAAAATGCTAAATCAAGTTCAAAAGAGCTATTCACTATCCTCAGCGAATTGGAGACTCCGGTTCCACCTACAGAATTTTGCATCAAAAAGATGCCTTGTGGTGTACCAATATCCAAAAAGCCCTGCTGGACAAAATAGCTCTGCTGCAATCCAAAGTTGAGGCAAAAAAGCAAAGTCTGACTCTAAACACCAACTTCAATAAGCCTCATGACCCACAGCCTAAACTGTGTCACCCATTCCAATTTTCTCCAGTCACTACTAAAGAATAGAAGACATTATAGACAGCCTAAAACCCTCTAGATGTCAGGGGGATATTTGCCCAGCTACGGCTATAAAGGATGGAGCAAAGGAATTTGCGCCATTCATCACATCCCTGATTAATACATCCTTTGAAACCTGCACAGTCCCAAACAATCTCAAGGAGGCATGGGCCATGCCTCTCCTCCAAAAAACAAATACAAAGACACCTAGAAGACAACAACCTCCTAGGCTTACGTCAATCTGGATTCCAACCAAGAAACACCACTGAAACAACTCTCCTTGATCTAAAAATCCCAATGGACGATTCAAAAGATAACGGAAATCTTGCCATCCTCCTGCTGTTTGACCTTTCACCAGCTTGTGATCTTGTTGACCACCAGATCCTCAGCAAACATCTGACCACAGAAGCCTACTTTTCCCATAATGCTGCCACCTGGATTGAATCCTTTTAAGCAGACAGGGCCATGAGGGTTTTTGCTCCCTCAGCATATGCTAAACCAGTACCACTCTCTTGCAGAGCCCCTCTGGGCTCCTGTGTCCCTCCCACCTTATACAATATCTTTACAAAGCTCCTATTTGACCACCTCAACGGATCGGGTGTCACCGACACTAAATATGCAGATGACACCCAAGTCCTCATCACTCTCATGGGCTGCTATGACAAAGACACTAAAATGCTAAACGAAATCTATCTTCACATCCAGGTGTGGATGACCGCCCATGGCCTGTGCCTAAACGATGATAAGACTGAGCTCCTTATCATAGGCTCTCAATCTCGACTAAAGAAGTTAGATAAACTCTACAAATCTTTCAACATTGATGGGAACATCATCAAAGTCTCCAGCAAGCTCAAAACTCGAGGTATCTATAGACTCCACCCTTTCCTCACAAGGCAAGTCAACGCTACTGACTCAGCAACAACCCACTCTACCAAGTTGATTGATGGCTGTAAACCCTATCTATCTACTCAGAGCTGCAATACTTTAGCTAGAGCTTTGATCCCATCCAAGCTTGACTTTTGTGACACTTTGTATCTAGGTTATAATGAATGACCTGAACAAATTACAAGTGCTTCAGAATAGCGCACTCAGATCAGCCTTAAACATCCCGCAAACTAAATATGTATCAGCAATAAGACTAGACACACACTGGCTCCCAGTGCGAGACAGAATCTCACTTCGAACTCTAGTAGTTACTCACAAATGTCTCTCCAACACGGCACCACAATACCTGGTTGACAAATTCATCAGGAACCAATCTTCCAGACCTACCAGATAAACCTACTCACATTGCCTAAACATTCCTAAGTACAAACTACAAAAAAGCTGGCAGGTCCTGCTTCCCGCTGCTAGCAGCCAAGCATTGGAACTCCAACCCACAGAACTTAGAGCTAAACCATCCTTCTGGTCCTTCAGAAAAAGAGTAAAAGGATGGGTTTTCACCCAGCAAAACTAATACCTCTTAAATTCCTTCCAGGTCTGATTATCTGTACCGATTGACTAGATGCAACTTTGTATCCCCTGTATACATAGCCGCTGTCTGGCATTTTAATCGGATTCATACTAATTTCTGCTTATCTGTACCAATTGTTTCCTGCTGCAACTTCGTATGTTTGGTATACACAGCCGCTGTTTGGCTTGATGGCTTGACGTATCTCATTTTACCTTATACATGTTCTACCTATCTGGTATGTTTACCTGATATGTAACACAAGTCAACTGCTATTTGTTTTTGTTTCTGTAACTATTGCTCAAGTGTAAGTGCCCAGATACCCCAGCGTTAGGTGCGCTCTATAAATAAATAAACTAAACTAAACTAAACAAACAAATGAGGAAGCTCTGGCGGCAGGGACTTGTCTATGCTTAAGTGTAAACATAACCGGTAACCGCCGCCAAAGTACGGGAAACTTGAAAATGAGTCCCATAATCTTTGGGTTGTTAGTAATACATTTTCAAACCTTTATTGCTAAATAGTCCTAAAAAACTCTGTATCCTTTCCCCCTTTCGTCTGGGTAGGACCTACTGATTTCAAAGAGCTCCCTTCTTTTATTTATGCTCATTTGTTATGCATAACTTTGTTGGATCTTGCCTTGGTGAGATAAGATTCTCTGCCCCTGCCAACATTCTTGATGCCCAGATTTGTTCCTTAAAGAATGAGAGGTCCTCATTTGGTGCACATATTGTCATCATTCGTTCTCCCTGACAGGATTGCAGTGTGAAAAGAAAGGTCTAACAATATCTTCATTCCTGTTGTTGCAGCATTTCCGTAACCACCCTCATTTCTCTTCTGCGTGCCAGAGTAGTAAGGGATAAGTCTCCAAATATCTGGTAAAAACCCTCTACATAGTTTGGACTACTAAACCCACTCACACATATCACATGAATGATTTGTTATCAACAGAAAACCAATTGTCCAATTCATTAGTTGGCATCATCAATTATGTTTAATGTTCCTGTACAGCCAACACATGTTTAGCCCTTTTCAGGTCTTTCTCAGGGATGTTTAACACAATACATTCCAATGTACAAGGGGCCATTGACACAGAAAAGATAAAAAAATAATATTTAACATATCTGGAAAGTTAGTACAATAAAAAGATATGGAAAGTAATATGGAGACCAGTATCGATAACAGTTTCTTTATCAAGGTTTTGCCTCTGGCTGCTGTATCACCATTAGCCCCCTTAGACTTTTTTGCATCAGGCTCGACCGACATGTATCTGGATTTGAACGATACGCTCCTGCATCTAACCTGTAAAATAACAAAGGTGGATGGAACCGACACAGCAGCTACAGCACGTGTGGGAACGATCGCTTATCCCATAGCCAGCATGTTTAATAAGGTGGACGTGACGTTGGGCGATCGAATGAAAACACATAGCGATAAGATACACGCCTACAGGACCTACATAGAGAGTCTGTTAAATTATGGCCATGATGTCCTGGATGGTGGTCAGTCATTTTTTAGAATGCAATAATTTATAAAGTCAAAATGTCGAAAACATTTTTTAGAAAACAATAATGTTGAAAACCAATAATGTCGAATTTTTTCTACATTTTTTCGAATTTTTAGAAATAAATAAATGAATATATATATAATTAAAATGTGTTGAGTATGAGGGGCGAGAGGGTGGTGGGGGGTGGAGGGGTGGCCGGGGGGTGTTGGGTGAGGGGGGTTGGGGGGGACCCCCCTAGTAAATGATACTCTTCTTGTTTATGTATTTATTGATAGTGCTAATTGACATAAATAAATATAAATATAATTAAAATGTGTTGAGTATGAGGGGTGAGAGGGTGGTGGGGGGGTCGGGGGGTTACTGGGGGGTGTTGGGTGAGGAGGGTTGGGGGGACCCCCCTAGTAAATGATACTCTTCTTGTTTATGTATTTATTGATAGTGCTAATTGACATTTTTTTTTCACATTTTTTTTTTCTAAAAATTGACTCTTTTCATTATATGTATAGGTTTCCGACATTATTGTTTTCTACATTTTTTTTTCTACATTTTTGTAAGTCGACATTTTTTTTTCTACATTATGACTATAAACCGTCCTGGATAAGCAGCTCTTGGCAAGGCATTTTTACCACGATAACACAAGGCATTTTGACAACACAGCTCTGGACAGCAATAACAAGGGATTCGTGAAAAGAGCTATCACGGCAGGGAAAGTAGAGTATTTGATTTACTGGGCCACCTGCACACTGACCTTTTCTTTCAGGATAAACTATTGATCAACAAAGTTGATTGAAAAAGTGAAACTAAACAGAAACGCAGACGCTTTTTGCCTCATGAGCAGGGATGCCGAACAGTAAAAACTAGTCATTGTATTGGCCAGTTTATTCGTTAAATGTCTAAGCATCTCTCAGACTATTAGACTGGCACAAGAGGCGCCGCAGATAACTAACATGAAATATCCTGTGGAACGAGTCTCTCTTAAAGTCTTCAGCATTCCTACCAGTAGCTGCAGCACCAGTCAAGAAAACCTATTTCTGGGACAACTCCCAAAGATAATCATCATGGGAATTGTTGAAACAACATTGCTTACAGGTGCATATGATAAAAACCCCTTAGACTTCAAACACTGTAACATGAACTATGTGGCTCTGCAAAAGGCCAGTGTGCTAATTCTTGCCAAAGCATATACTACCAATTTCTGGACTGCAGAACATAATCAGAAAGTACATGGGGTTGGTGGCTGTCACTGGAAAGCACATGCGTGTTGTACCAGTTTCATTTTCATGCAACGAGTATGCGCTCGGCTATAACTTGATAGCCTTTGATCTAAGACCCAATAACGCATCAGCGGGTCATTTCAACCTCATGAGGAGCGGAAACCTATGCACTGAAATAAAGTTTGAAAGAAACCTTACCGCTGCACATTCCCTGATAGTGTGGAACATTATTATAGCGTTCTTGAGATCAACGCGCAAATTAAAATACTTTTTAATATTTAATCGATACTCCACAGATAAAAGAAGTTTTCCTTAAACATAGACACACTCGAAGAACATGTCATGGTGTGTATGCCAGCAATACATATCCCAAGTGTTTACCCAGAAATTGCCCAGTTAGCCTGGTTGTGAACACTGATCCTCAGGCCCAGGCTGGAACACACTGGATAGCTTTGTGGCTGGAAGGAGATGTACTTACAGTGTTTGACAGTTTGGCGCACTTCCCGCAACACCGCATATACGCCAGAGTTTTAATGGACTATGTAAAAACCATTGCAAAATATTTACGTTATATTACTGTACCAGTAAAAGACTCTAAAGCAGTGACCTGCGGTCAGCACTCTATATTCTTTATCAGCCAAATGCCAGAATGTAAATAGCTGGCAGCTGTTTTGAAAATGTATTCGAGCAATTGCATGCAAAACGACCAAATGGTGACCAGATTTGTTAATAAGATGTTATCTAATGTGTATAGATCTCTTAAAATATTTACAGTGTGTCAAAAATGTAAATGTGGATCGTCGATACATTTATCAATGAAATAGTTTTAAAAATCAACATGCATTGTACGTTATTATACATACTAGATAATATAACATAATAAACAACCAGCCATGTTTATGAATTGAAAACTTTTATTAATAAAAATACATTTACTTTGGCTTAGCCTATTATACTGAATGACTCTGCTTAGGGGATCCAAAAGTATTTGCCTGCATAAGAATATTTGTGGTCTCTTGTTGTTCTAATCATCTTTTCCTTTTACCAACTTCTAACAGTATTCTAAATGCCAAGAGTAAGATTTTAATATCCCTAGCACCCTAGCTATTGAAGTCACCTGAGGGTCTAGGCTGTGTCTGTGGGCCATCCCAAAAGGGTCTTTACTGATTTAGAAACTAAGAGTGAATAGTTTTGCAGTGTGTTTGTGTGTTATTTTTTATATTGCTCCCTTCCGAAGAAGGCTTACTCTAACTGACTGATAAATAAATTAATAATTGTTTATTCAAGAAACCCTGTGTGTAAGAGTTTATTTGAATACTTGTCACTGTGAATCTCTGTGTAACTCCCCTACAGCTCACATTGACCCCTCTCTCTTGAGATAAGCCTGGCTGCTCAACACGCTACCAAAACTGTGTAGTACAAGCTAATACCATAGGTTGGGTTTCCTATACCTGTAGTCAGAGTTCTTGTAGTGCACCCAAAGGGTACTGCATACAAACTTTGCCTAATACCCACCGATCCCAGATTGTGCTCAAAATATGACTTTATTACCTCAAGCACCTCACTGCGGAAGACAGTATCCTTCAGTGCCACGGCCATGAACCACAAAAGGGTCTGGCCACCCAATCCCTACCTAGATTAAGTGTCCTCTTAATAGGGGAGTGCTCCAACAATGTTCGTGGAACAAGTTCACACCCTACTGTCATACGCACCATGGTGGGAGTGGCCAGAACGTGGTAAATCTGAGAGGTCATGTCATGGACTGACGAGTGGTACAAGTACTACCTGACGCCAGGATGAAGCGTCCTCCACACGTCTAAAAGCTCTATAGCCTTCATACAGCTCTGGATTTAACGGGCTGCCAGCAAAAGAGGCTGTGCCACACCTGTGGATCTGTCCATTACCCCATTTAAGATAGTGTTAAACTCACCTTCCCAGACAATGTTGGTATCCATGTATGTATAGCATTTGAGCAGGACAGCTTAAAAAAGTCAGGATCATTAACATTCAGCCCATATATATTAACTATTGTCACAGGAGTGCATACCAGTATCCCTGTCACAATTACAAACAACCCCTGTGGTCAACCATTTGCTTCAGGCAGTGAAAACGAAGTGATTTATGTATCAGGGTCATGACCCCTCTGGAGTACTTAGAGAACGACGTGTAATATCTACTGCTTCCCCAGGGCCAAGACACCCCCTCATTAGCCAGTCCAACCAAATGAATTTCCTGCAGCAAAATCACTTTGGCCTTGTGCCGCTCACAATAGCTGGTCACCTTCTGCAGATTGTTTAGCCCATGGTCGTTCCAACAAAGAATGTTACCAGTTGCCAAGCTGATTACTCAAGTTTGCATACCCTAGCACATGGGAGCAAGCACATCAGCCAAGTCATTCACCAGCCCTCAGCTCTCCACACACATCCCACCCTGTGCAAAGACATGAACCATTTTCAATTACAACCCCTTACCCCACCTGCCAACTCCTACCAACCCCCTCCGACCCTGCCCAACTCCAACTTGCAGTGGAAAGTCCCCCCACAACCCCCAAAATCCCACCACAGCGTAAACACCCAAGGATGTCAGACTCGACAACCCAATCGGCCACCCCACAAACAGCTCTCCTGAGAGGAGGCCAACCACTTCGAGGATCATAGCCAAATAACTGAAATATTTAATTAATGACAACAATAGTATTATTGGTGCATAACATGGCGAACCCAGAGCTCCCATGCCCCACCAGAATGGCAGCTGCATTGTACCTCCAGTGCCAAACAAAAGGACATAGAGCAGGCACTTTCCCAGGGTCCCCCCTTCAATGCCCAGATACAAGAACCAAAACCTGCACATAGCAGCCCTCCCATGCAAAGATTCAGTCTTTAGGTAGCGACTCCAGGAAGTCTTGTACTTCAGCAGGGTCAGTAAAAAATGAGTCTTGTTATTGTAGATCACTCTCAGGAGTGAGGTATAAAGCACTGCAAACTGTAAACAACGCTCTCATAGAGAGTGCTTCACTGCTAAAAGGATAGGTGGGCTCATTGGACAGAGAGGTTAAAGTCTGGATAGAATGAAACCTTGGCCTCTTTGTATTGAGATCCAGCAACTCACGAGCTCTGCGTAGCGCTACATCCCGATCCCTGTAATTCGGCAAGAGGTCAATAACTGGGAGCGGGCCCTGGCCTTGTCTCGGGACTTGTTGCGGCACTCGGTGAGCACATTCCACAAGAAACTGAGATGAAAGTGGGGGGGGGTCCTACAGCACCTCTTTCATAAATTCCTTCAGGAAGAGCTCCATATTCTGCAGCGGCATGGACTCAAGGAGCCCAACAACGTGGATGTTGTTCCTTCGGGATTGCACATCTAGGTCTTCATTCTTATCCTTTATGTCCTTCACCTCAAGCTATAATGCGTGCAGTGCCTGGTCTTCAAGTGTCCCCACTCTCTATTCTGCTTCAAATAAGCAGCCGCTTTCCTTATCAATGTGCACCTGCATTCGGTCAACTTCATAGGCCATCCCATCTAGCTTAGTATTAATGGCCGCAAACCTATTATTCATTTCAGACAGTATTATTTCCAGAACAGGGATAGGGTCACACCAAACAGCACCAGGGCTCGGACTCCCCGAACATGAGGCCTTTTTTTCGTTTTCTGCCATTGCACTGGAGGAGGACCTAACCACCAAGCCCCATGTCAGCCCGACCTTATGTCCAAACTATAACCAGGACTGCTTTTTGTTGCCCTTAGCCTTAAAGAGGGCCTCCACTACCTCCAGATCAGACCCCGGGGGTCACGAGAAATAATAAAAGCAACGCACTGGCTCCCAGCCGGGACCACTATCCAGATAATAATCTCAAAGCAGGGGCACAGAGCAAGCTTGCCTCTATGCCAGCACCCCAAACAGCCCTACCACAGTGTTGTGACCAACAGGAGTATCCACACTGCAGGATGGGACAGACCTCCTGTCTGCAGATAGCTGAGCCCACAGCACCTGATGAATCTCCAGTGATCCAAAGCAGGGCATGGAGAACAGTCTTTAGTCTTTCCATAGTTATAAAGACAAACAGCAGCCAGCTCCACAAGTCTCCAGATGTTGGCCCCAGCAACACCAGCTCCCTGCTGCAGAAATCCCAACTACAGGAGCAGAGCAAGGGACTTCATGCTCCACAGGGCACCCACTTCCCATCAGCCCCAGACAGCGCCCACCATAGAAAGTGTGCCAAATGGTCAATGCAGGCATCTGCTCGCCTTGTCATTGCCGGAGGAGCACTGCACTGGCAGTGGCAGCCATGAGGTCAGCACAGGTGGCCTGGGCTGCACCTGCACATGCTGAGCACACTAGGGAATGCATGGTTTCGTGCCCCCCACAATGCGCACGTGTGCACCACCAGGGCATGGCCAGAATCATCATCATATACACAAATGTATGTATCCTTCCTTCCCCAAGAAAAGAGACCCTGTGTCCCGAGGCCTAGTGGCGAAACACCTGGTGTGCCGGTGGGCCAGTCCAGGCCTGGGTGAAGGAGAAGGACCAGGACAAAGTAGAAGATCTCCTATAGGGCTATGCCAAACAACTATGATTATGACAAAGTCTAGTAAGAAAAAGAAGGTCCCTGACAAAGGCAAATCAAGAAGGAAAAGGATTAAGTCAAAGGACAAGAATTATGGTGAAGGAGAAAGAATATTTTGAAAGTATATGATGAATTAGAATGAATAGGTAGTAGGACTAAAAGGAAGGAGAAGGCAGAACGTGTAGGACTGTGATCAAAGAGAATGACTATGAGGAAGGACTATGATCATGGGCAATGATGAAGGAGAATTATTGGGAAGAACGACTATGATGAATGAGAAGGAATTTTATGAAGGAGAATGACCATGACAAAAGAGCATGATGAATACATAAATACAGGTCTATGATGAAGGTCTATGACAAATGAGAAAGATAACAACAAAGGACTATGAAAAAGGAGAAGAATTATTATTCAGGACTATGAGGAAGCAAAAGGACTTCGAGAAAGAGCTCTGACAAAAGAGAAGGACTGTGACAAAGGATAAGGACAAAGGAGAAAGGCAATGTTGAAGGACGATGACAAAGGAGAAGTTATAGGATGAAGCACAATGATGAAGAACCATGATGAATAATGTGAATGAAGGATAATGACTAGGACGAAGGACTATGACAAAAGAGAAGGACTCCAACTGAAGAAAAGCACTATTATGTAGAACAGTGATGAAGAAGGACTAGAATGAAAGACAAGGATGAAAATAAGAACTGGGACGAAGGACTATGATGAAGAACTATAAGAGAGAAGGTCTTTAACAATGAACTTTGGTGAATGAGAATGACCATGACAAAGGAATATAACAAAGCAGAAGAACAAGGATACAGGACTACGACAAAGGTGAAGTATTGGGACATTGGACTTTCATTAAGTAGACAACTAGTTAGAAAGACTATGATGGAGAAGAACTATGATCAAGGAGAAGAACAATGATGAATCACTTACAAAAAGCGCTATGATGAAGAAGGACCAGGACAAATGAGAAAGACTATGATAAAGGAAAAGGACTATGATTAAGTGGAAGGACTGGGATAAAGGTGAGTGTCCAGTATGAAGGACTAGAAAAAAGAAGGTGAACAGAAGGACACCAAATATAAAAATCCTTCATGCTGTCAATACATGTAATTTACATTAATATTTGCTATGCCAACCAAGTGCTTGGCTTATCAACACCATTTCTCTCCCCTCTTTGTATCCATATTTTAGCAAGAGGGGTTTGGGGGGACACTAAAACTAATTAATTAAACCAAAAATGAATACTTTTCTTTATATACCGGCCAAAGGAATTGGATTTTCATCACTATTTACCATAGATGTATGTATTTTGTGCATCTGAACTTTTGTGCGAGGAATACATAGTGAGCTGTTTAGAAACAGTCTCATTGCACATTTTAGTGCTTACACTCTGATCTGTGGGGTACATTTGCCAGCCCCAACAGAAACCCCTCTACAACAGAAACCACATTTCCACATGTCATCCAAAAGCGGCTGAGCATTATTTCCCTGGTGCAGGAGTGGCAAGCTTTAAACACTGCCACTACAAAGAATGGCTGCATTTGCTTATTTCATCTAAATCAAGCAGAAAACAACCTATGCTGTCATGATGCATACCCCCGGGCATCCAGACCACGTCCATCAGCTCCGGGAGCAGGCACCATGTCGCCTTGAGAAAACCCAGCAACCCTTGCTAGGGGCTGTCTATGGCGGCAGGCTCATATGGGACATCAGTCCTGGCGCCATAGACGCCAGGCTCATAAGTGCACACTTACCTGATGCAGACCATGCTGCAAGAACATCCAAGCCCATGTGAGGCCTGGAAGGGACTACTTTACCTTAGGAACTATTTTGTTACTCGGGTGTGGTCGGGGAGGAATACCTACCTGGGACTACTTTGGAGGCTATTTAAACCACGCCCGAAGAGCAGCACACGCTTCGCATTATTCTGCATCCAGCAGCGTAACGTTCACCGTGCCAGCAGCAGCATCCAGCCTTCTGCCACGCCCGCCTCGAACCTGGAGCACCTGGAAAGAAGGAAAGAAGCAAGGTTAGAACAAGAGTATTACCTGATTTCTTACCTGATTCTGGATTCATCGCATCTTCAAACCAGAGGAAAGACTTTGTTTTAAACGCGTCGCATCGCCAGCAGCAGCGCCGCGCCATACTCACCGTTCCACACAGCATCTCTTCGATCCGGTGCTGTCTCCACCTTTACATCGCCGAATCCCGGCACCTAAGGGGGACAAGAAACAACAAGTTGAGCAGAGAGAACAGACAGAGACAATCTCTTTAGCCGCCATATGCTTACCTGATTTTACCACCGGAGGTATAATTCATCAGCACGCCACATCTTCTTATGCCGCACCTGTAAGATAAGGAGAAAGCAGCAAGTTTAACCCTTGTCATTATTTACCGGACAGTGTTGGGTAACACAGACTTTTACCGGAGCGCTTTCAGCTGCCAATCTTCTTATTGGGTCAAAGCTGCAAGATAAAAGAGGAATTGGACAGGAGTGAATTCCAGACATTTTGAACTCTTACGAACTATATACTTACGGCTCTTCGCCAGGACCTTTTGGAGTCAGGATTCGTCAACAACTCTTCCAATATCTTCAGGCCAGTGAAGTAACTGGTCATCAACGCTCCCCTGCATGCTTCGCAGGATGGAGGGCTCATCCTTCAAGAATATAAGGTGAGATTGCTGAGAGGGTGCTTCAGAGGTGATTAGTGGGGAGGCCAGTGGGGGTGCTATCACTTGAATCCACAAGTGGCTAAATCCATCTCTCCACTTGTAGGAGAATATTTCTACGGGTCAAGCAGACGAGATTAGGAGGGCAGATCCAGTCAGTCATCGCTGCACTACGCATCACGTGGGTGGAGGCCGCAGCAGTCCAGGTCCAACCGATGCCCCTGTGGGAGCCAGGTGAGCATAACAGAACGCAAAGCCTATCTACAAATCCCCGGCCGTTATGGAAACATCAGAAACCGACCAACTGGCCCAACTATTGGGGGAATTTAGGACGGAAGTGCACTCCGCTCGCCAAGAGACTAATGCACTCAGAAGAGAACTAATTGTATCGAAGGAGCGCACAGATGATCTCGCTAGACAACTGCTGCAAAATCGAGCTGGACAAGCACCCCTACCTGGTTCCGGGGGAACCCAGCTCCTGTGTTATCGAGTAACCCTGTGCAAATAAACCTTCCAGGAAATATTCCATTACCTCCACCCGAACGCTTTGCCAGAGATCCCAAAAGGTTTGCCGTGTTTATGAACCAATGCCGCTTGCACTTTTTATGCAGACCCGGAGCCTTCCCAAACGATCAAGTCAAGGTAGCCTTTGTATTATCATATCTCAGCGGCAGTGCAGCTGATTGGTCAATTCCACTAGTTACTCAGGATAACCCAATTCTTCGGGATTTTCAGGGCTTTCAAACGAGCATGGAAAGACTATTTGCCCGGCACTCCCAAGGACAGGCCCTGGATAACGAACTTTTGTCCCTACGACAGGGTAACCAGGATCTGCTAACCTATATCGCAACCTTCAATAGATTGATAGTGGAAACCGGATGGCCTGAGGAAAAACGAATTACATTGTTTCATTGTGGACTTCGGGGAGAACTTAAAGACGCCTTGGCTCAAGTTGTGAACCCACCTCAGGATTGCGCAGAGTTTATAGACTTAGTGGTCCAGCTGGATCATCGACTCCAGAATAGAAAGGCTGATCGAGCTAAGTTCAAAAATCGGGTATTGCTTAAATCCAACGTTGCCCCCAAAGGAACAGATGCATCAGAACCTATGCAAATCGGGGGGGTCAAAGGACCCTTAACTGAAAAGGAAAGGGAAAGAAGAAGACAGATGCAATTGTGTCTGTACTGTGGAACCTCAGGACATTTTCTACGGGATTGCCCTATAAAACCACCCAAGAAGGTGGTAGGAGTTGCTGATAAAAGCCCAAAAGAGCCTGATTCGGAAAACGACCACGCCCGACAAGCGTAGAGGTCTGCTTGCCGAGCTTAAAGAAGGACACTCAGACCTCGCATCTGATCATACCAATGGTCCTAATTGATCCTAGACAACCCTCACGTATGCACACAGTAAGGGCATACATTGATAGCGGGGCCATAGGGAACTATATGGACCATGAATTGGCTTCAAGGATGAATCTACCTCTTTGCAAAAAGACCACTTTGGATGTTATCACCACAGTCGATGGAACTGAAATTGCCTCTGGGCCTGTAACTCATTCCACTACAGAGATGACACTGTTGGGTCAGGATGGGCATCGAGAGACTATTGTGTTTGATTTAATCAAAGCCCCGCAGTTTCAAATAATACTGGGGATGCCGTGGTTGGAAACACATAATCCTTGTATTGAATGGCGAGATAAGAGAATAACCTTCCCGGATTGTCCACACACCTGTTACCCGGAGAAAACCCCGAACAAAGGCCTGGCCACAGTCATCAACCCAATCGTGCAGTTACCTCAGGAGTATCAAGAATTTCAGGATGTTTTTCAAAAAGAACAGGCCAATACATTACCACCTCACAGATCGTACGATTGTCAAATTGACCTTCTACCCGGTGCACAACCCCCATGCAGTAGAATCTATGCCCTCACGGAACCTGAAAATCTTCACCTACGGCAATACTTGGACCAATACCTGGCTAATGGCTGTATTCGCCCTTCCAAGTCTCCTGTATCCTCAGCTTTGTTCTTCGTGCCAAAAAAGGAAGGTGACCTTAGAACATGCATAGACTACTGCGCACTAAATCAGATTACGGTAAAAAACCAGTACCCATTGCCTCTGATCCCCGAATTACTAGAACAAGTAAAGGATGCTTGTATCTACACTAAGTTAGGTCTCTGAGGGGCATATCATCTGGTACGTGTAAAGAAAGGCGACGAATGGAAGACGGCCTTTCACACCAAGTACGGATTATTCGAGAATCAGGTGATGTCCTTCGGGTTGTGCAATGCACCAGCAGCCTTCCAGTATTTTATGAACGATGTCTTTCGTGAACTCATTGACGTCTGTGTTGTCGTATACATAGACGATATCCTTGTGTACTCCTCCTCAGAAACAGACCATGTTAAGCACGTACGTGCAGTCCTTGAGAAATCACGCCAGCACAGGTTATATGCAAAATTGGAAAAATGTGCTTTTCATGTTACGGAAGTTGAATTCCTTGGATTTATCTTGACTCCAAAAGGAGTCCGAATGGACTCACGAAAGGTGGATGCAATTCTCAAGTGGCCATCACCTAGTTCAGTTAAAGGGGTACAAAGCGTGCTCGGATTTGCCAATTTCTACCGCAGATTCATTCCAGACTTCTCACATGTTGTACATCCCATCACAGCACTTTTGCGAAAGAACAAACGTTTCCTGTGGACCAAAGAGGTTGAAAAGGCCTTCCAAGAGCTGAAGTTGAAATTCACGTCTGCGCCTGTCTTAAAGCATCCACGCCCAGAGCTTCCATACATAGTGGAAACTGATGCATCCAGTTTAGCCATGGGAGCTGTCCTGTCCCAGAAGGATCCTGAAACTGGTCAACTTCGCCCAGTGCCATTTTGGTCCAGAAAGTTCTCAGCACCCGAGTTAAACTATGCGGTTACCGATAAAGAGTTATCAGACATCAAATCTGCCTTTAAGGCTTGGCGACACTATCTTCTCGGTGCCAGGCATACCATTACTGTAATCACCGATTACCGGAACTTGCAGTATCTAAAAACAGCCAAAGCCCAATCATCTCGCCAACTTCGATGGGCATTGTTCTTTGCCGAATTCGATTTTGTGATCACTTATCGACCAGGCTGTAAAAATGGCAAGGCAGATGCCTTATCCCGAATAGGAATGGAAGAAGTATATGCGAACCCGGAGCCGGTGCCTATAATTTCTGAACAAAGAATTCTTGGCATAACTACTTTACAGACACTAGAAGAAATTCATTTAAAAATCCAACAACTCTTCAATCCAGCAGCCCCGCAGAACTGGGTAAAGAAAGGCCCGGATTACTCAGTCATCAATGACCTACCCTAATATCAAGGACGACTGTTTCTACCACACAAGGAATTACAGGAACTTGTCATCTCCAATTATCATGATACCCTAATGGAAGGTCACCCAGGTATCGCAAAAACCAAAGCTAAAATTAAGAGACAATTCTGGTGGCCCACCTGGCGGAAAGATATTAAGTCATTTGTGATGTCTTGCGGCATTTGTGCCCAAAACAAGAGTCAGAAGAAAAAACCAGCTGGCCTTTTACAACCTTTGGATATTCCACCTACACCATGGCACACCTTATCTTTAGACTTTATTACTGATCTACCTCCATGTAATGGATTTAACACCATTCTAGTTATCCTGGATCTTTTTTCCGAGATGGCCCACTTTATTCCTTTGAAGGGATTACCTCCTGCTTCAGTTCTGGCCAAGGAGTTCCTCGAAAACATTGTTCGAATACACAGGTTTCCTTCTGTATTGGTCTCTGACCGAGGTAGTCAATTCATTTCACATTTTTGGAAGAAATGTTGCCAATTGGCGCAAATCGACGTAAGGTTATCAACCAGTCACCATCCCCAGAC
Organism: Ambystoma mexicanum; assembly: GCF_040938575.1. Lineage (NCBI taxonomy): Eukaryota > Metazoa > Chordata > Amphibia > Caudata > Ambystomatidae > Ambystoma > Ambystoma mexicanum. Next base: position 499,151,549 of record NC_090930.1, on the reverse strand, counting down.
CGATGGTCAGATGGAGAGGACCAACCAGACCCTTGAACAGTACCTTCATTGCATGCTTCACCAGACCAAAAGTAATTGGAAAGATATTTTATGGATTTCCGAATATGCATAAAATAACTCTGTACATTCAGGAACCGGAAAAGCCCATTTTATACCATATATGGACACCACCCTTGAACCTCTGAACTCGATTCGCCTCAGCACTTAGAAATGCCTGCAGTTAGTCATTTACATTCTACTATTACACAAGCCTTCAAGGAAGCGACAGAACATTTGAAGCAAGCAAAAGAGAAATACAAGAAAAATGCTGATCTACATAGAAGTGAAACTCCACAGTACAAAATTGGAGATCAGGTTTGGCTAGCTACAAAACACATACCTCTGAAAGGAACTCAGACTTTTAATCCTAGATATTTGGGACCTTACACCATTAAGGCCATTATCAACCCGGTGGCCGTCAAACTGGAATTACCCTCCAATATGCAAATTCATCCTGTATTTCATGTTTCACTTTTAAAACCAGTTCAACCAGGAACAAGATTAACCAAACCAGCAGATCCTATCTTGATAGATGGAGAACCTGAATTCGAGGTGAAAAACATCCTGGACTCCAAGGTGGTTAAATCAAAACTTTTTTTACTTAATCGATTGGAAAGGTTACGGGCCACAGGAAAGGTCATGGGAGCCTAGTGACCACGTTCAGGCACCACGATTAGTGAAGAGATTCCATCGGGACTTCCCAGACAAACCAGGACCAAGGGGAGGACCGACTTTAGGAGGGGCCTTGAGGGGGAGTGCTGTCATGATGCATACCTCCGCGCATCCAGACCACGTCCATCAGCCCTGGGAGCAGGCATCATGTTGCCTTGAGAAAACCCAGCAACCCCTGCTAGGGGCTGTCTGGGTTCAGTCCTGGCGCCTATGGCGCCAGGCTCATATGGGACATAAGTCCTGGCGCCATAGGTGCCAGGCTCATAGGTGCACACTTACCTGATGCAGACCATGCTGCAAGAAGATCCAAGCCCATGTGAGGCCTGGAAGGGACTACTTTACCTTAGGGACTATTTTGTTACTCGGGTGTGGTCGGGGAGGAATACCTACCTGGGACTACTTTGGTGGCTATTTAAACCACGCCCGAAGAGCAGCACACGCTTCGTGTTATTCTGCATCCAGCAGCGTAATGTTCACCGTGCCAGCAGCAGCATCCAGCCTTCTGCCACGCCCGCCTCGAACCTGGAGCACCTAGAAAGAAGGAAAGAAGCAAGGTTAGAACAAGAGTATTACCTGATTTCTTACCTGATTCCAGATTCATCGCATCTTCAAACTAGAGGAAAGACTTTGTTTTAAACGCGTTGCATTGCCAGCAGCAGCGCCGCGCCATACTCACCGTCCCACACAGCATCTCTTCGATCCGGCACTGTCTCCACCTTTCCATCGCCGAATCCCGGCACCTAAGGGGGACAAGAAACAACAAGGTGAGCAGAGAGAACAGACAGAGACAATGGGCCTCATTACGACCCTGGCGGTAATCGCCCGTCATTACCGCCATGGCGTAATGAGCGTTTACGCCGTGGGACTATGGCGTAAAGAGCGCCACATTACGACCCATCGCGCACGAGCATTACGCCATGGCGGTAATGCAATTAACGCCATGGCGGAAAAGGCCCCTACCGGCATCGTTAAGCGAGCAAAGTGCACTTACGCCACCGTAAGTAGCGGCCACCGCAAGTAGCGGCCACCGTAATTAGCGGCGGCCGTAATTAGCGGCGGCCGTAAAAAGTCGAACCGGAAATAGCGTCATCGCGCCGGAACGGGAAACAGCCCGTCGGCCATCTTGAAAAACACAATCCATCGCCATCCTACCAAACAACACCAGACCCAACCCTGACACCTGTCCCAACCAATCACCCACCCTACCAAGTACCCGAAAATGCCTAAATGTGTGAAAAAGGCATGTGACCGCCAGCGCCAGGAGAGATTCAGCCGGGAGGAACTCTGCATGCTTGCGGAGACCCTGCAAGACAACGCAGGTGTCGTTTTCTCCCCGGACATGACCAGGACAGCGATCGGGAAAAAGAAGGCCATCTGGGCCCTGGTGGCTGAGCGCGTCAGCGCGGTGGGGACCGTACCCGCACCCCACAGCAGTGCAGGAAGCGCTGGGATGACCTACGCCTACGGGTCAGAGCCGACATCCCAGCAAACCGCAACCTTGCCCTGGGTACCGGTGGAGGGTCGGAATCCCCCCTGAAACTCCAACCGTGGGAGGAGATCTGTGCAACCACGATTGGCATGGAGTCCATTGAAGGCGTCGGAGGGATGGAAAGGGGAGCTCCGACATCAGGCGATGAAGGTAGGTGCCTCAAACAAAACATGCCATAGTCACAGCAGTCCAATCATGTGTAGCACAAGGTTGCCCTAGAGTGTAAATGCAACACATATCAACACTGCCCATAGCCACATGCGAGCACCACCCTGCATAAACTGCTGGCACCCGCATACCTGCATCCACATTCCACACTAAAAGGAGACAACCTGCATGGCACTGCCTGAAATCTTCCTCATCCACTGACCACAATAATGTCAAACATTTCATTCCAAAGTCCGCAGACCCATCAATAACGCCCTCCCTCCTTTGCTCCACCACAGGCACAGATTCACACCCAGAGGACCAGGACACCCCTGCGCCAAAGAGGGCCAAGAAGGCCATCAACAACGTCCCTGCACCCTCAACCTCAGCTGCAGTGAGGCAGACCCCACAACAAGCAGGTCCCACTGCAGGCATACCGGAGGTCCCACCGGCAAGCACCCCTGTCGGCAGCAGGCCAGCAGCAGCTGCTCCACCTCCACCGACATTGCCTGCCACAGGAGGCAGGGGGTCAGCGGCCAGCAGCAACATCGGGGAGACAGCTGCAACAGCTGCATGTTCAGACTCGGACATGGAGCACGAGGTCAGAAGCCCCACTGACCTGCTACATTCCCCCTGTTTCTCAGACGCCAGCCCCCATGAGGGTCACTCACAGGGGCACACAGAGGTAGAGGAGTGGCCATCCACCCCATGCCCTGTCCACACTCCACAGGAGGGGAGCAGCCCCACCATCACTCCACCAGCACTGGCCATGGGCCAGCACGGCCAGCAGTCCCTCCAGGACATCACTCAACGGCAGCATCAACTGTCCGCAATGCTGGATGAGCATGCTGCGGAATGTGTGGGGGCTAGGTCTAGCATTGAACAGGCCACGGAGACCCTAAGGGCCGAAGTGGTGCAGAGCACTGCCACCCTGAGGGATGCCATGCAGGCCATGTCCAGGGACATCTGTGCAGAACTTGCGGCCTTGCGTCGTGCGGTCACTGGCCTCACCCACACACAACAGGACGTGCATGCACAGGGGCAGCCAGGGACATCCTCCACTGCCAGTTCTGCGCAGAGCAGCCCCGTGCGACGTTCCGGTCGTAACCTGCGCTCCACAGCCAGGGGTGCCCCGGGGGCCGGGAGAGGGGGCTTGTGACGGCCTGTGGCCACTGTCACAGGCATCTGTTGACACCTGCATGGGGTGTGTTGGGGTGTGCAGGGGGGAGGTGGGAGGGGGTGTGTTGGGGTGTGCAGGGGGGAGGTGGGAGGGGGTGTGTTGGGGTGTGCAGGGGGGAGGTGGGAGGGGGTGTGTTGGGGTGTGCAGGGGGGAGGTGGGAGGGGGTGTGACACGACAGTTCATAGTTTCAATACACTTTTTTCTTTCCCAAAAAAGAAATGTGTGGACATTTTCATTGCGTATGTGTGCTTTATTGGTGTACAGTCCACAGTGTGCATGTCCCAGGGACACACAGTGCCCCAAGTGCAGTCTCCATGCGATAAACACCAGCCGTGTGTGCTAGAAGCAGTGGTCGATGATACTTTGGCGCATGGCACGCCCCTCCTGTGCTTCGCCTCCTCCATGGGGTGCCGCCCCATCTGCACCCTCCTCATCCTCATCGTCAGGTGGTTGCAGTTCTGCGTCAGGGGGCAGGGGCACATTCCGTCTGACGCACATATTGTGTAGCATGACACATGCCATGACGATCTTTGCCACCTTCTCATGGCCATACAGGAGTGCCCCACCAGACCTGCTGAGGCTTCGGAACCGTGCCTTCAAGAGGCCGAATGTCTGCTCTATGACCACACGAGTACGTGTATGTGCACGGTTGAAGTCCTCCTCGTGCTGGTTCTGCGGGTTCCGGACTGGTGTGAGGAGCCACCTCTTCAGGGGATAGGCTTCATCACCTGTATGTAGGCGAGAATGTATGTGTCAGTCATGTTGTCTGATCAGGAACATGATGTTCCACCATGGCTCGCATCCAACTGTTACTTTGGCTCACTTCTACATGCACTAATTGATTCACACAATGCAACCAGTATGTGCTCATGGCTCCCATGGCCTGTTTTGCATGCCATCACCCAATGTATGCAGAGGGGTTGTGTGCATTGTGAGTGCCCTTCCTCTGTCTCCGTTCCCTGTGTTACTCACAGCCAGGTGGAGTATGCATCATCCCCCCCCCTTTCTGCCAGGTGGAGTATGCATCACCCCCCCCCTTTCTGCCAGGTGGAGTATGCATCATCCCCCCCCCTTTCTGCCAGGTGGAGTATGCATCACCCCCCCCCCCTTTCTGCCAGGTGGAGTATGCATCACCCCCCCCCCTTTCTGCCAGGTGGAGTATGCATCATCCCCCCCCCCTTTCTGCCAGGTGGAGTATGCATCACCCCCCCCTTTCTGCCAGGTGGAGTATGCATCACCCCCCCCTTTCTGCCAGGTGGAGTATGCATCATCCCCCCCCCTGGTACGTCATTCACCTGCCCACTTCCATGACATTGCACTCACCGAGTAGCCAGGATCTTGGGCCTGCATGTCGCTCCATGTAGCGTGGTATTGTGGAGTTCCTCAGGACCATGGAATCATGGGTTGATCCGGGGAATCGGGCACAACAATGTGTGATGATCTTGTTGGAGTCACAGACCATTTGCACGTTGATTGAGTGGAACTGTTTCCGGTTGCGGTACGGTACCTCCATGGCACGTGGAACCACCAATTCCACATGGGTGCAGTCGATGGCACCAATGCAACCGGGTATGCTGGCTAGTGCATGGAAACCCACTTTGGTGTTTGCAATCTCCTGGGCAGTCCGTGGTAATGAGATGTGGTCGTCTGTGTGCTTGAGGAGGGCATCGAGCACTTGGATGAGTGTTCGTGAGAATAATGGTTGTGAGATGCCATGCAGGTGCCCCACTGTGTGCTGGTAGGTGCCTGTGGCCAGGAAGTGGAGTACGGCCACTACCTTCAGTAGGGGGGGGATGGCGGTTGGACTTTCTATCATGCTGACGATGTCGTTGTGTGTCATGTCTACAATGGCGGTGATGGTGTCCCGGTCCAAACGGTACAGGGTGTGGATCTGCTCAGCAGTGAGGTTGAATGGATTGGCTCTGATGCGTGGGATTGGGGGCTGCCTGCGTGGTGGCACTGGCTGTGCTGGTGGGGCTTGCTGGGCCTGCCTTGCCCTCCTTCTCCTCCTGCGTCTCCTCTGTGCTGCCTGTTGTTGTTGTTGCTGTTGTAGCACATGCATTGCTATCAGGTCCTCCAGCCCCAACATTGCTAGTCGTATTGGTATCATTGTGGAGTGTGACTGGGTGTGGGAAGGGGTGGGGTGTGCTCTTTTTGTACTCCCCTGAGTCTGTATTGCCTTCACCTGTGCTGTTTCTGTGCACCTGTGGCAGCTGCATTCACTTAACATGGCCCTTTACGGTTGGTTCGCGATGGCGTTATTTGCACCATGGCGGTAAGGTACTTAACGGGCTGGGTGATGGCGTTAGGTGCATGTCCGCTTGGGTCGGCATTTGCGTACCTTTCCGCCATGGCGCTAAGTACGGTGTGGGCGGTCGCGTGCGCGCACCCTTAGCGCAGTTAGCGGCAGCGTTAACTACGATGCCGCTATTGGCTTTGTAGTTAACGGTCACGGGTCATGATCGGACCTGGCGGAAAACGATGGCGGTAAACATTTACCGCCATCGTTTTTCACTTAGCGCCAGGGTCGTAATGAGGCCCAATCTCTTTAGCCACCATTTGCTTACCTGATTTTACCGCCGGAGGCATAATTCATCAGCACGCCACATCTTCTTATGCCGCATCTGTAAGATAAGGAGAAAGCAGCAAGTTTAACCCTTGGCATTATTTACCGGACAGTGTTGGTTAACACAGACTTTTACCGGAGCGCTTTCAGCTGGCAATCTTCTTATTGGGTCAAAGCTGCAATATAAAAGAGGAATTGGACAGGCGTGAATTCCAGATATTTTGAACTCTTACGAACTATATACTTACGGCTCTTCGCCAGGACCTTTTGGAGTCAGGATTCGTCTACAACTCTTCCAATATCTTCAGGCCAGTGAAGTAACTGGTCATCAACACGCCCCTGCGTGCTTCGCAGGATGGAGGGCTCATCCTTCAAGAATATAAGGTGAGATTGCTGAGAGGGCGTTTCAGAGGTGATTAGTGGGGAGGACAGTCGGGGTGCTATCACTTGAATCCACAAGTGGCTAAATCCATCTCTCCACTTGTAGGAGAATATTTCTACGGGTCAAGCAGACGAGATTAGGAGGGCAGATCCAGTCAGTCATCGCCGCACTACGCATCACGTGGGTTCAGGCCGCAGCAGTCCAGGTCCGACCGACGCCCCTGTGGGAGCCAGATGAGCATAACATATGCTCAGAACGGCATCACCTTTTCAGCTCTGTCATGCTGAATACTAAAGCAACACGCATGACACCCAAGACATCTTTGCAATTTACTCGTGTTTCATTTTTCATAAAGTTATGTCCTTCATGGAAACCCCTCCTGTCATGTTTTATTTCTGCTGAGTAGCAAGAATTGAGGCAAAAACATTCCCACAGCAGCAGTGGGAAATCACTTGAAAGGCAAATGATTCAGATTTCTACTGAAACACAGCTTGAATTTACTTTTGGAAACAAATGAACCCACGCTAAAGGATGTCAAGAGAAGCTCTCTCTCTCTTGCTCTATGTCAATTACCAAGAACCCATTTTCCAAGCATAGCCCCGTGTACAGAAAATGAACCGAGATATAAAAAGCTTGTCAGACTGACTGGCGTTTCTACAATAAGAAACAATGGACCAAGGGGACAATGTTTATGTTTAGGTTTATGTTTATTGTGTTTATATAGCGCTTTATGCCAAAGCGCTTTACATTATAACAACAACACCAAGGGGAACTAGCACTTTCACAAAGAAGTGTGAATTCCTTTGACACCCCTCCTCAGCTTCAACTGCGTAGGATCAGAGGGCACTATGATAACCCTGTTGGTCAGACTGACACAGTGGGGGCAGGTTGGCTGTGAGGATTTGTAGGACCGCCCATACAGTGACAAATGCCATCCATAGACATGAAAGAACTTTGTACATTAAGACATTTATTTCAATAATCTGAATAAGCAGTAATGTGAGATTATGACGGTTTTAATTTAATTTTTGTATAAGCAAAATAAGACTATGGGCCTGATCACGACTTTGGTGGTAATGTCTGCGGTATTAGCCCTACCACCGAACTCCCCGGCGCTAATAGCGCCGGATCACGAGTTTGGAGGTAATGTAATTCCCCATTCCCCATTGAGCCCATTCAGAAATGCCCTATTCCCCATTGGGCTCAATGGGGAAAATTTGCGCTCTTACAGCCGGCGGATTTCCTGCCGGCGGTAATAGCGCAAATTTTTGGCGGATTTCCCCCCAGCTCATAGCTGGGCCGAAATCCACTGAAGTCCTGATTTGGTGGACCCTTAAATCCGGCGGTAATAGCGCTACCGCCGGATTTAAGGGTTACCGCCAAAGTCGTGATCAGGCCCTATGTGTGTCTTCCTGGCATGTGATGGAAGTAAATGGCAGTAAAAAGGTATTTCTGGGGAAAAGCGTAAATGGCACATATACTACATTTGGAGAAAATATGCCAGACATTATTAAGCTTATGTGTAGCCATTTGTAGAATTTTAGATAAAATGCTTCCCATGAAAAACTGCAAAATGGTGCCCAAAGGGTGAAGCAGCATTGCACAGACTTGGCGTTTGAACTAGCATATTCCTGGTGAAATAGGGGATATGCCTATCTTATTTGTATGCTGGTGACAAGTGTAAATATAAGGTTTTTGTTCCATAACTTATTTTGGTAAATGTAACTGTGGTGAAACAAAGCAAGTCACAAAACACACACACTTAAACTGATGTTGCTTCCCTAGAACCAATCCACCGGCAGGGAGGAGGTGACACCTATAGCCTGACCTATCCCATCCAATGGGTATGGCCAGATTACTTCTGCCAACATTGTAAAAATTCTCTGATGTCATCCTGCCTATATAAGAAGGAGGCATAGGGAGATTCAGGACATTAAAAAATCCAGACATTCAAAAAATCCAGATGTTCAAAATTCAACCTGCAAGATTCCAAGACTGCAGAGGTAGCTGATCCAGATTCAGGCAGAACCACCCATCTAGATCCAGGCAGACCCACAAAACCAGGGAGAAAAGAGGAGAGGCAGCTGATCTCTTTGGGAGAATCCAGAGACCAGACCCCTTTTGCTCAGCTGTTCCCATAAAGGAGAGCCCAGCCGCTGCCCAGTGACCAGACCCTGGCCTCGCTATCCAGAGACCCAGTTGGCTGTCCAAACTACCCCCCTCAAGTGCATTTTGTAAGTATAACCCTCCTCAGTACCAAAAGCTGCATACACCGCTCTATTACTTTGTATTCTGTCCAAACCCTATAAAAACCCCATAGGAATCGTAGGCACTTCCCAAATTGTTAGCATCCTCTGTTTATCCAGTCCTTAGAAGAATCTGTGCATTATATATCTGTTAGTGTCATTCTTTTCAAATCCTTTCAGCTTGTAGTCCTTAGCACCATTTTTGCAATAAAGTAATTAATTCCCATGTAAGGAGGTGTGCAGCGTGAATTGGTTAAAATGGCAAATTAACCTCCTTGCGTGCAGTATCTTTCTTTCATAACCTAGCCACTAAAATACAGTCTCAGTAGAATGAATTATTTTGTGAACAAAACCGATTTTTGCCAGTGTGATAGCTTTCATTATAAAATCCTATAAAGAAACCCATACTGTCACCCCATAAGAGTCCTCCTTCACTATAGTATTGTATCTGCTATGAGCCTTTGTACATCATCAGAAAAACTGATTTCCGATTTTGATTGTTTAGCCTAGTTTCTAAGTTGTTTGCTTGTTTGAAGTCTGTGTAGAAAAGAAAATTGCAACTTTACCACATGTGATTTTTGCAGTGTCCAGTCATTAATTCGAAAACAAAAGATTCGAATACAATACATTCGATTCAAAAGGACCGAAAAAAAAGACAGAATACCTTTTTTTAATTAATTTTTTGGGGGGTTTTGTTAGGGCTAAAATTAATGGTTTTTGGCCAAAAAACGGGGGTTTGCGATGTGACACCCCAAAAAAAAAAGGCATTCAGTCTTTTTTTTCTCAGTCCTTTTGACTCGAATGTATTGCATTTTGACCCTTTGTATTCGATCCTTTCACCCGTAACTGATTTTTGCTGTACTGCTTTCCTTTTCAAAGTCGATTTTCTTACCTGTATTCATGTTGCTTTAGTTCCCTCCCCAGTAGTTTGTAAGCTTTCCTGCCTCTTTATTTCAGCCACACAAATTCCTGTCCTATCCATTCTACCACACATTTAAACTGTCCTCTAACTATCCAGTGAATTCCGAGTGCCATTTTGCTAATTTTTCAAGGGTTTCATTTTGGTTTTGGCCTCCTATATTGTGGTGGAAGGTCAGATTTTCAATCTGATTTTTCCCACTTATTTGTGACTCCTTGCCACTCCTTTCCACCCACACAAAACTTAGCCAACAAGTGTTTGGGGGAGTGGTGCAGGGGGAGTGCCTAACAGTTGTGCCATCTATAAGTTTGACCAAAAAGTGACTTTGCTTCCATATCCATTTAAAACGTATGTGTCAAATGTCAGAACATTTTGCTGTATCTTATCACCCCAATGGTGATTGCTGCCCTAAATTTGATTTGTTGGATTTTGCATTTGAATTTAAAAATAAATAAATATTTCATTATTACACACCGGCCTGGTTCATGGTTCATTGCGACACAGGGTGTTTGTCAAGGGGGGGTGTGAGACGGGTTGGGTGCCTTCTCAAAGCAGAATCCGAAATAAATAAAATTAAAAGCGTTTTTACTGTGCACCACATTCCTTGCCAGTGGAAAGAGTCCTGGTCTGGAGTGTGCCGTGTCTTTAAATCCATTTCAGATCTACTTGTCGGAGAAAACTGTTCCTGTGGCGACTTTACAAGTCTCTGTGGGTCTAAAAAATGTGAAAGGATCTTGTGCTTCTATGTTGAGGAGTGAACACTATTTTATATGTGCAAAGTGCTTAGCAGCACATTCGTTATGTTAAGGCGTTGTTTAAATTCTTTCTAGACAAGAGCAGGAGTAGCGGAGTATGTATTACCTCTGGAGGGTTAATGTGAATGGCGTTTTGATATATTATGAAGGCAGGGTACTTTTCTTTTAATTCAGATTTTACAGGGACTCTTAAAATCAATGTAAGTACTGCCTCGAAAACCCATTTTGCTCTTCGTCCAGCTCAGCCGGAAAGATGAGCAGCTTAAAGGTGCATTTTTGCAGAACAAGAGTCGCTCGACTATGTTCCTCGGGTGTCAAGCTGGGGCTCCAGCTCACAGGCTTGTTTTTTATAACGGTGGCACAAAATGCCCATTGGCATTCCCATGATAATTAGAGTTCTTTGAGGATTCTGGCATGATTCCACGGCTCTCCATCTGACCATAAGTGTTGGTAATATCTGTTCACACATGTGCGTTAATGTTTTTGGAATCCATTCTATGTTATTGTTATTTGAGAATTTCTCTTCTTTCCTGATTATGTGATTCTTTTCTGGTACTCCTGGCACCACCATGGAAGAAGCAACACTGGGCATGCAAACCTTTGTCTTGAAGGCACCAACGCTGGGCATGCAGAGATAAGACCTTGTTGGTGTGCTGACATGCTATTACCCACTCATTTCAGCAGTCTCTATTCACATCTCTATCTCACCTTCTGTGCAGATGTATGCTACGTTTATGGGTTATGCTCTAGTATATCGCCTACAACAAGGGTTATCCTGGATTAGTTGCCATATCAATCCATTGCGTTCTTGCACAAACTGAATGTATGGTAGGAAAAGGCGAGGCCAGGGATCGTACATTTTACTCAAATCATCAAAATTAGTATACCTCAAATTCATGACTCATCCAGAAGTTCTCTAATCCTTTTCTCCCTCATGGATATCTTCCCCATTATCATCGGATCATAAACATATCGAACTTAGGTGAAGGGGGGCTTTAGTCAATTAAGTATCTTTTTTTTTTTCATATTCTAGACATTGGATCTTTTATGCTAAGGAGCCCAGGGTTACTTCTTTCCACCTCTTGTAATAGTCCTGCATCTGGTTTATCCCGGGCCATCCTTTAAATTAGCTCTACCTCTGTTCCATCTGCCACCGCTACTAAATAGTCTTTTGCAGATTGTCCCTGTGCAGCATAATAATGAGTTTTAAATTAAGGCTCCCTCAGTCCTCCTCTGGTTTTTGGTAGATTCAAAGTTTCCAGAGTCACTTTCGGAATTATATATGCTCACATTACCTTAATGGGATAGCTATCCACCTTTTTGAATACCTTCTGAATATCCCTCACACTGAAATGCATATAGCAGATATGGCATGCCATATATGTTGCTGTTATTTGTCCAAATGAATGATAAAGGTTGCTTTATGCACAAATCCACTGACCCCATGATAGCTTCTTTTTTTTCAATCCGGTTTAATTTCAGTTAGTCTGCTTTCTCCTGATAACCTCACATACCTCTATGGTAGTACCCAAATTGATTGTTTCAAATTGACCATATGGTAAATCTGGCCAAATTCGGCTAGTATCATTCTATCATTTGGAAACAATTTGGGTAATCACTACCAAACATGGGGATCAGGGGTTGTGAGGGTGCCCCCCGCCCCCCATGTTTGGTAGTGATGGCCTTTGAAGTGTAGCAGGGGTGTCCCCTGCTTCCAGAGGTATGGAGGCATGGGACAAGAAGAAGAAAAAAAAGAAAAGTGGACCCTGCGGCATCAGATTCGTCCCACATAGGAGGCACGGATCCGACGCGGTGGGTCAGAAGATGAGCGGACGCCGAAAAGGTAAATTGTGGGTGGGCGGGGGAGTCTACGGGGACGGGTGTGGGATTTCAGTTTGGCTGGATTTGGCCATGGCAAAATTGGCTTTGCGGCCGAATTGACCAAGGCCAATTCAGCCACAAACAATTGTGCCACGGCCAAATCGTATACATCCACCTCTATAACCAGTGTCTGGTTGAAATCTTATGCTAAGATCTTCTTGAAATGTCCCTATAACTTGTTGTATTTCTGAAACCTATTTCATGACATTTCACGGGAGGGATCTGACATCCTGAGCTCGACAAGGATGCGTAGGTACTTAAAGGTAAGAGGCCAAATGATGTACCCTTAAGTACAATCAGTGATCATCTTCACCTGATCGATTGTGATTGGCCGTAGTGGTTGGTAGCAGGTTATTGATCAATTTCACGACAGCACAACATTTCTAAACTCAACTGTAGTGTCTGCAGTTCCCCAGCCCCTGAAATCTAGGTCATGGCTCTGCAGTTGCCATTTTTCCTCATTGTTACCTCCTGCAATTCAGGGAGGTAATGAAGACTGCTGTACTATGATGACCATCTTGTCAGTAATTGATCTCTCAGTTCTCAAATACCTCTCCTTTCACGCTCTTGATCGTGCTATTGCATTCTTGATTTCTCATGAAGTGTTCTACAGCTAGGTTTGTGCCATAGAAAATACTAGATAAGCACACATAGGTGTACGTGTGGAATAGAGACATGGCAATACATGGCCATGTCTCACTTATCTGGTGTTTCTAAAAGGCACATCGACCCAAGACCAGTTTTGGGCAGTGTTAATGGGATGTTATGAGTAAATCCATATCCTAAACCTTTTCCCTGGAAGATGTCTCCAAATGTTGAATATGGTAGCCACTACTGATTAGGTGACCACCAAAGGTTTGAATGGCGTGGGAGTGGCGAGAGTGGTCCGCCGTAAGAGTAGGAGAACTGTGGCCTAGAATTTTGCAAACGCTGCTCATCCAGTGTATTACCGGCTGCCGTGGTCATGTGGCAGTTTGAGCTGGGTTCCTGGCTGTTTGGCAAAAGCCCCAAGTCTTGCATGCTGAGGGAAGAGGACAACAAGTACTGCGCGGACTACGAGGCCAAAGAGTGTTTGGTGAAAGCTGTGATTTGTGCAATAGACCAGAGTCTGTTGATCCTTTCTACTCTATATTTAGGCTGAGCATTTAAAATCACATCGCCTGGCGCAGCCTTGGCGGAGTATCGCAGAGTGTTTGGTGAAAGCTGTGATCTGTGCAATAAACCAGAGTCTGTTGTTCCTTTCTACTCTATATTCAGGTGGAGCATTTAAAATCACATCACCTGGCAGAGCCTCGGCGGAGTATCACAGAGTGTTTGGTGAAAGCTGTGATCTGTGCAATAGACAGGGTCTGTTGTTCATTTCTACTTTATGTCAAGGCAAAGCATTTAAAATCACATCGCCTGGCAGAGATTCGGTGGAGTATCGCAGATTGTTTGGTGTTTTGTTCTTTCATGCCTGTTGCCAGGGATTTTTCTCTCAACTACGTTTGAACTAAATCTAGCACTTTCTTCACCACACACGGTAAGACTGCTCTTTACATCACGCTACACTCTTCTACTGAGGGATAAGTGGAAACGACTTCTAGATTGACCTGAGACTGTAAAAACTTTTCCCCCTGGATCTAGGCCTTAGCTATGTTCCATCAGCCGAATCTCTAACTGGTTAGCTAACTGGTCAGCTGCAAATTCCTAATACCGATATGAGAGATGGACTTAGAAGCCAACCTACCAGTGCAGACCCTATGGAACTACTTGCTCAGAATGCATTGCAAGTGGCAGTAACCTGGTGCTATTAGAGCCTGTCCTGCTGCCTATTACCATTAATCCTTTTATAACACCATGTGAAAATCGCTAACCTTGTCCGATAGATGTGGATATCAGAGATTCTGCGTGTCGCATGTTGAATCCCAGCGACCAGCAGACTCTTGCTGATGCTGGTGCTGAAATTGAGGCAAAAAGTAAGAGGAGGGGGAAACAACCAGTGGTTTTACAATCCAGTAAAAAAATCAATGCAGGTCTTAAGACCTCTGGTCATAAGCCTCAATTCTCCCCAATTACCGGTCAATGATTTATGGATTGCTACTGTGTAAAATCTATTGGATCTAGTACAGAACTTAAAGCAGTGGCTCCGGTAAAAGGAATCACAATGCTGGGCCATTCTGTTATGAATGGACAAAATGCTGTGACGAGATCTAAAGACCTAACCGATCTCAGTATTATTGAATTTGCAGATATGGCTACAGATAATAATCATTTTTTGGGTGTCATTGAGAATGGACCTCCTAGAAACACTGCTTGTGCTACTCAACAAACTTGCAAAGCGATCGACCCGGGATCGCCCACTGATTTAACAAACTTTATTGACAAATACTCTATCACTAATGAACCCGATGGACATGCCCAGGTTAGGGTTGAATCTTCACCTGTTGCAGAAAATCTCTCTGGAAATGCTGCAATGCACTATACTTTTCAGGAAGTAGATGATAGAATCAAGCTGATCCACCCGACTGTCTCTGCTTTGAATATGGTTCTGAGCTCCATTTCCGCTTTATTCAACAACATATAGCGCGAGATCAAGACAACCTTGATACTGCTTGCTGAGGTGAACTTCAAATTGGACCATTTAGGCCCCGGGTTGGAGTGGCAACTGGGGCTTCCGTCCGAGGTCAATTTGGGAGAAGGCCATGGGCATTGCCACGCAACTGTGTCCCTACTGATAAGGAAAATGAGACTGAGAATCGTTCTGGAGAATCTACTGTGGCTATCATTCCCCCTGGCTACTCCTCCCAAAGTAATACATTGAAGGAGGGTATGAGATCAACTACCAAAGCCATACAGGATTCGGACATTGTGGACCTAACTAGAGACTCACCAGTAAGCAGCAACCCTAATGAGGCAGCGGACTGCTTGTCAATCTCTTCTGCAACTTTGCTACCTAATAATGTGCCCAAGGCAAAAATGGGCAAAACTGTAAAGAAAATATGTCTACCAGCACGGAAAAATGCATCTAATGTACAAAGACCTTTCCCTAAACTATTCCTGTAACAGACTGGACCGGGTTTGTGTGATAAGGTTAAGATTGTATCTACATCTTTAACCACTCAGCATTCTTATGATCTCCCTGCTCTGTCCCAGGCAATTCAGAGCACTGTCCTGCCCTCAAACAGTGCATAGGAACCAGTTGATTCAATGAAGGAGGGATCTGGGGTTGGCACTTTGAGCTGGGCTGGATCTATGAGACTATGGATCTAAATAAACGGTCTGCTAATTCTGAGAATCTACTTTTCTCCCCTATGCCCAGGCTTTAGCATACCACCGCTCTCTACTAAGCAGGATCATTTACTGCAGAACTTGTACTGTCCTGATGCTCTGTATCGCGATCGTACGTACATCAGCGATATTCCACTGCAGCTGACCCCCAACGAGAGATTACAATTTTTACAGAATAATGATGTGAAATTGCCATTTAACTCAAATTGCCCAAATCTCATGGGGAATTTACCATTAAATATGTACGCATCAGTGGCTACAGGTGTTGAGAACCTCTTAAGCAGGCTACATACCCCCATTTTACCTCTGGCTAACAGGGGTTATGTAAACACACGTCTGAGACTATTGGTCACAAATTGTATGGCAATTCCCAACCACAGTGGGATAAGGATTGGGTTTGTATGGTCTTATGCCAGGTGGATGTGAAGAAATTTCTGAATCAGATATTTCTTCAAATCTGAGTATTTATAACTGGGATCCGACATTCGGGTCTGCTTAAATAGAGGGAACATACTGACGATTTTTTGGTGAGATCCCACATTTGGCACTTCTTTCTTCTTTCTTCATCTGATATTGACAGGGTAGCTTTTCTGGATACAAATCAGTTTGAGACTGTCATTATTCACTTTAATTCAAATTTATTGAAAGAGCTTGTTCTTACTAGAAGGCTAAGTCTACAAGCCCTTGGTTTTGATGTGTGTAATTTGGGCTCTCCTAATGAGGTATTTATGGGTTCCTTAGGGGGACATAATCCCTTACACAACCTATTTATCAGGGAATGAGGTCAGCTGCCATTCAAGATGACCGTGCCGATGGATACAATGCTGGCCGGCCATCGCTTACGTCAACCCTCTGTAGAAAATTTGACCCATAGCAAATCAGGGCAAGTGAACACTTAAAAGAGAGAGATGTTGCTATGTATAAAATCTTGGAACAGAATGGGAAGCCACCATTTATTTACTAACCGAGTAGTCACCTGTCTCTTAAACGTGGCAAATAGTATGTTTCTACAAGACAAGTGGTTGACTGAGTCTCTGGCTACGGATGGTTATCAGGTCTTCTTTCAATTGGCCAGGATAAGTAAAGGCGGGAGGGACTTGGGGGGCTCTTAATTGCTGTGGGTAGTGATCTTGCTATTAATATTCAGGATTTTGAACTGAAGTGGCCATTTAAACTTGATAGAGAAGTTATTTATAGCTTAATAATAAAATGTAAGAAGTCTAGGGTACCAGGGGCGAATGGCCTCACAAATAATTTGGTGACGATTGTTACATTCTTACTTCCCTCCTTTTGATACATTTGGAGAACTGGGCTGCTAATATGCATGTCCTAAACAAACTACAGACTGGCTTCCGTAGGGGTCACTCGACTAACATTAATGGGGTTACCTTGAAATCACTACAAGAAGCTGCATGGTCAGAAGGTGTTTGGTGTACCTACCTGGCCTTATCAACCTCTCTGCGGCATTCAATCGTGTAGATCGGACTTTTCTAATGAGGGTTTCATAACTCTTCTTTTTGATCTGTATCCTTTTATAATGTTATGATCGTTTATATTTGTGAAAGGTTTGTTTAAAACCTAGAGACAGTACAAAGAAAAGACCACAAACGTGGAAGACCTGCTTGATAGATTTGGCAATAAATGGAAGAAGACGCCTATCCAAAGATCTTTTTGCAAAGGGCACACTGTTCATTTAAGGGTTCAGAAAAAATTGAGTAGGAGGAGCAGAGAGTAAAGGGACCAAAGAACATTTGTTGTGTACTCTACCCATGCACGACATTGAGTATTATCTCAAGCTGTGTAGTCATTTTGCACGTTTGCATGTAAGTAGCAAAATGCATTGATATGAACGGCATTGGTCACATTTCCATGATCATGAATTGATTTTACCATCTGGTGTGGCAGTCTGGGCTTCAAGCCAGGCTAAACAGCTGTTTTGGGAAACCTAAGTACACTGCAGCTAGCATAGCTTCTAGGCTGCAATCCAATGGTCTAGGATGTGTTCCAAAAGTTATTTTTGTTTATGTAAATAGCACCCAATATTCTAGTAAACAATAACTAAGTCCTAAAAAACTACAATGGACTGCAAGGCTTCTGGGCTAAGAGGCATGCGTAGGAGATTGATGACTGATGGACTTGGAGATAAATAATCCAGTCACCGTTGGTGATAAAAGAAATCCTCTGACGAATGTCGAAAAAAAACACTGGAGATAAAAGAAAAAGCCACAGGATTCTGGTACACAACTGTGCTAAAAGCTATAAAAAGGCCAGTTTCTGGAAGAGGCAGTGCTGTATCCGAATCCTGGAGAAATTCAGTCAGGCTGGAGAGCTGGAGAGCTGGAGAGCTGGAGAGCTGAGCTGAAGGAACAGAAGCAAGCTGAAAATATTCTCATCATTATGGCCTACGGAGAGAAGAGGGGTGATCACTCCTTTTGTAAGCTTGGATTTTTGAAGCATTTGAAATTTGCTTTTTGAGAGAATTGCTATATTTGATTGAGCTGCATAGGGATGCAATCCTAACTATGGCAATCAGATCACTACCCATGGAACTATTTAATTCAGTTTTGGCTTATGTTTTCATCATGGTCGATTCCAGTTAACATTAAGGGCCTCATTATGAGTCATACCTTTTTCCGGCGCCCATCAATGGGGATTTACCGGGACATTACGCCCCCAGGTGCTGGAAAAAGAAAATCCCCAGTCCCATTCGAGTCCCAATGGACTCAATGTGAATGGGGAGGATGGATGCACCGGCACTGTGTGCAACAGTACCGGTACATCCGTCAAGGTCTGTGAGCGGGTGACTTTCCGCCCGCCAGGTCAGACCTCATAGTTTGCCAGTCCGGAAACAATGGTACCGCTAAGCTTACCGGTACTGTTGTTTCCGGACCATCAACCTCGTAATGAGGCCCTTAATCTTTTTAAGGCATTTTTTACCTTTTTGCTAAGAAACCATGATGGTTTTGATAGGTGTTTTGTACAATAGAATTTGATATCTTTTTTGGATTGTAGAGACAACACTCCTTCATCGAGGCTCCAGGCATCCGGCCTTCAGCTCTCTTCTTCCTACTAACTGTAGTGAGTAGGAGAGTCAGTCTTACCCATTTTTAATATCACATTAGAAAATAGGAGAGGTATTGAGAAAGCAGTTCATTTTATGAGCCTGTTTAGTGAGAAATGATAAAGGTATTAGAAGACATTCATTGTATGAGGCTTTTTAGTGCAAATTGATGAGGTATTGAGAAGGCAGTTCATTTCTTGAGGCTGTTTAGTGAGAATTGATGAGCATACAATTGCTTATAAAGAGCTATTACGTGTTTTAGATGGTGGACTCATCTTGAGTAGACATAGAGTCTAGGAAAATGATAGTTATATTTCCATGTATAACCTTTTGCATATTCAGCGCCTTATGTGTAGTTTCAGTAATAGTGGCAACATTTTTTATCACTTATTTCTCTCAAAACAAATAATTTCACTTTACAAGAAAGTGTGAGAGCATTAATTGACTGTTTATTATTGAGAATCAAGTTAGAAGCATTTTTGCATGTGTGTTAAGGGCGGGACATTGTTATAACATGTGGAGTTCAGCAACCTGACAAGCAGGCAAGAGTAGATGAACAAGATGAACACATCATGTTAACAATTAATCAAGAAACATCAACCTCTGAGAATATTTTTATTTTTTCCAGAACAGATGAGCCAGAAACAAGGCCAGAAATAGAGCCAAGTGCAATTTCCACCCTGAAGGTTTTTGAATGTCAAAAGTGCTCTAAAAACTGTAAGTTGTTTATTGGAGCTGTACTCCTGTTCTACACTTTGCTGGGGATAAGTCTTCTCACCTTTCTTGTCCAAGAGACCACAGGACACTTTTTAACTCTAAAGGAGATCCCAAAAACCAGCAGACAGTTGAATATGTCAGCATTAGCCTTACCACATACACTATGAAAAAGAGAGGTGCAGGCTGCTGGTGGGGGTTGGGTAGCATGTACTTGAGTTAGGTCAGTTTTGGACACACCAGTATAAAACCTACAGTGGGTCTAGTATGCAACTCCAGGTACATACAATATCAATGATAGATTAATCTTGGAAAGTGTCCCCTAAAATGCATGTCTCTGACACCTATAGAAAGATGTTTGGAGCCAAGATAGAAGCATGTGCTTGAGGAGCACTGTTAAATCCTGAAGATGATCTGGAGAATTTAGATGACATGTCAGATTATTTTTGTGTTCAGAAGTGTTTTGATGCCTTTCTTTTTTTTAAACAAATGCCAGTGCAGTGGCTAAATGCAACCAACTGGCAGCACTGTTCTGTTCCTTTCCTAAACTCACTACCAGAGTTTAAGGCACAATTTCCTTTTGTTCCAAAACCACAGATGGAGGAAGAGCTCATATCACACAATAGATATATGTTTCCCCCACCTCCAGAAAATTGTCTGTTTTTATGGTGCACACACTCTGCTGTATATGATAAAACATTATTTGCCACAATGACAGAGAAAACAAGTCAAGAATCAGTCCATCTCAACATGACATGTGGCAGTGAATCTTGGCAAGTACTTGGAACAGACACTCTAGATTTGGTGTGTAAATATCCACATTTGACATACTTCCTGAATCACAATCATTTTGAGGTCACCTGTAGTTTTCACTTTTTACCCTTTTGTCAAGATTTGCAAGCCAAAGAGGATACATTCTGGTGGAAAACTGAGCATCTTAAGCAGGCAATGCAGGAAATCAAATATGAATATATTACAAATGCCTCGGGTGTTCCAGTGCACAGGAATCTCCATGTCAATTAGAGTTGTAAAAGGTACTAATATAGGTGTAGGTCCTTATAACGCTGAAGCTACACAGATCCCTTCACAAGCCTATGCGATTGCCATAGGCAAAGCATGCCAATTAATGCAAAGCAAGCACCTTGAGGTAATTCGTGGGATATACAGGTGGGGAAAGTGAGGTCATTGGTTAGCAATCCTAGGCAGGATAGAACACATAGGAAATGGTAGGACCAGAAGAGAAACAAAAAGTGCAGAATTCTCTTACACCTGAAAGGAAGTAGTATTGGAAATCCATCGGCTTGCAGAACATTCAATAGAGAAGAGCTTTCATACCGTCAATGAAAACTTCACTGTGTTGCAGCAACGAATCTACAACCTAAGAAATGTGGTATTTGATATGGCACATCTCATCCAGAAACCCTACAAGATGAACAACAAGCTGTTGTCAAAATGCTCAAGATCACAAATGTCTTAGACACACTGTCTACAGGAGTTCCAGATTGAACTACCATAACTTGGCCAGCAAAATTGATGCAAATGAATTTATCCACACAGGCTCAGTGACAAACCACTTTAGAGTCCACCTATACTCTGCTGAGTGTCTTCAAAAGGTCATTCTATGGTTTATCAGCGTGGGGAAAAGACTTCATGTCATCGACAATCCATGGGATTTTGAACATTCCTGTGCTAACAAGATCACCTCCAATGTGTGAAAAATTACAGACCTATGGTACCCTGCATCAAGTGAAGGATCAGTGGGTAAAACCCATCTATGAGGCACTCTACATCTATGCTTACGTGCTGCATGGGGGCTCCACTGTTCACCAGTATTCCCTGAAAGACTTCATGTAAGATGCCAGGACATCTGAAAGGTCCGTCCATCTGAGCCAAATTCAAACTCTACAGTATGTACATTGAGTCCTATCTCAATGGAAACTTTCAACAGAAAAGCCCTGTAATTACCTAATGGTTCTTACATCATGCTTTGGTGAGCCTGTGGGAGTTGTCAGCCTGATCACTGTTTCAGAGGTGGTAGAATGCTGTGATATCATCCTTCATTCACCAGTGTGGACTTAACTTGTGCTATTAAATTAGCCTGAAGCGAAGATGAAGCATCTTCAGTTCCCACACTTATTGTTGAAGCTGGCATACCTACTGAGCATGAAGATTACCAGCAGCACAGAAACCTTTGTGGAAGCATCAAACAGAGCAATGCACTTAGCCAAAGCCCTGCTAGAAAAAGCACTAGATTGATCGAAAGGAGTTCAAACCTTACTGGAAATCTCCTCCTCCCCATCAACTTGAAGCCCCATTCTCAGAACCATTATGGACTGCGTGATGCATCCAGTATTTTCCTTAAATCCAGTGCCAAGCATATTGGATTTACTTAGGAACATAGGCACAGAGATTTTTTCCTTTTTCTATAGCCTTGCAGCTGGATTCATCCTGATTATCTTTTTATTTCGCTGTGGTGGATAACAGAAGATCTATCCATCTCTGACAACATTTATGATTGTTCTTCATTAGTTTTGCAGTGACAACAACAATGAATAGACTTGCATCATCAACTACAAGTGGTTTACAGTCCTACATCTGCCAGAGTCAGTTCTTCTCAACAATATATGTGTTTTAGTTTTAATAATGTTTTATTAGTAGGCACCAGTGCAGATCCTGAGCCAACCTCTTCAGTGTCTGGTCAAATGTAGAATACTTTGTTCTTATATCTCTTCACTCTTATTTCCATGATTCCTAGACATCCTCCAAGTCTTGTTCTATTACTAATGGTGGGTGTTCTGTACTCTAGCTGTGCATGAGATTGAGCATTATTTCAAGCCATGTAGTCGTTTTGCATAATAGAATGATAGTAGTAAAATGCATTGATATGTACTGCATTGGGCACATGCCAATTATCATAAAAAGATTTGATCATCTACTGTACAAGTCTGAGGTCTGGGCTTCATGCCTGGCTAATCAGTTGTTTTGGAACACCTAGGTACACTATTGCTAGCATAACATCTCTGGGCTGCAATCCAATCGATTGGGATATGTTACAATAATTCTTTTTATGTAAATAGTACACAATGGTCTAGTAAATAATAACAATGACCTAAAAGACTACAGTGGACTACAAGGCTTCCAGGGTAGGTCGGATGTGAGGGAGATTGTTGATTGATGGGCTTGGAGATAAATAATCCAGCAGCCATTGGCATATCTACTGGCAAATGTAGAAAAAAACACTGGAGATGAAAATACCTCAGGATTCTGGTAAACAACTATGCTAAAAACTATAAAAGTTCAGTTTCCTGAAGGGGCAATGCAGTGCTGTTCATGAATACTGGAGTAATGCTGTCAGGCTGGAGAGCAGAGATGAAGGACCAGAAGCAGGCCAGACATATTCTCTACATTATGGCCTATGAAGAGAGGATTGTGGGCTCCACAGTCTCAGAAAGCTTTTCATTTTGCTTTTTGAGAGAACTACTATATTTGATTGAGCTGCATGGTAATGCAATCCTACCTTTGGCAATAAGCTCACTATCCATGGAACTATATTATTCAGATTTGGTTTATGTTTGCATCATGGTCAATTCCAATTGACACTTAATCTTTTAAGGCACTTTTGTAAATTTGGACAGCTTTTTGCTAAGAAACCATGTTGGATTTGATAGGTGGGTTTTACAATTGGATTTGATTTTTTTTTCCTTTTCTGTATTGTACAGACACCAGGCTTTCCCCCAGGCTCCAGGCATCCAGCCTTCAGCTCTCTTCTCCCTACTATCAGAGGACTGTATTGAGTATTGGGAAATAAGGGAGGTATTGAGAAGGCAGTTCGTTTCATGAGGTGGTTTAGTTAGAATTGAGGTATTGAGAAGCCAGTTCATTACATGAGGCTGTTTAGTGAGGATTGATAAGTATTCAATTGCCTTTAAGGGGATTTTATGTTTTTGGGATGGTTGACTCATCTTGAGTAGACAAAGGCTTCTCTTTTCCCCAGAAGCTCACTGTCTCCAGAGCTCTGGTTCTGTCTAGGCTGGACTATTGAAACAGCCTCTTTCTTAATCTGCTTGCTTCTACTCTCTGCCCTCTGCAACTCATCCAGAACAGGACTGCAAGACTTGTCCTTGGCCTCAAGCCCAGGGATCGCATCTCTCCAGGACTGAAATCTCTGCACTGTGACTGCAAGGATTAAGTTCAAACCCCTTTGCATTATACACAAGTCCTTCTGGGGCCTGGAGTCTAAATACCTTCAAATCTCTTCCTAAATATCTTCCTTCTCGAGCGCTTTGCGCATCCGCCTCCAACTACCTCAGAGTCAGTCGCTTCTCCAAGCAACAAGTTGGTGGTAGATCTCTTTTTTCGGCTGGGGCCTCCCTCTGGAACAACTTCCCTGCCTCCCTGAAACTTGAGAAGAACCTTCCTCTTTGCTTCTGCTTTCTCTCCTCCTCTCCCCTGCTGAACGCCTGGCTGAAACTGAAACTGCACTGGTTACCTGGCCACCCTCTGATCTCGGGCTCAGGTCCCCTCCCCCACCAGTTGCATACCTGCACTACCTCTCTGGCAACCCCCACACTTGGGGACTGTTTCTGTATCCCTACAATCCCCCTACCAGCACTTGACACCTGATGTCTTCACTTACCCTTGCACTTGCCTCCAGCTGGCCATACTTTTTACTTATTGCTTTATTTATTCTATTATCCCATGCTTTGCACTGTCCCCTCCCCCTGCACTTCTCCCCTTCCCCATTCCCCTGCACTTGCACGATCTGAATGACACCTGGCCTAGTAAGATCGTTGTCTCTGTCTTCCCTCTGTTCGCCCTACCTTGCATCTTCGCGCCTTGAAACACTTTTTGTATAGGCGTGTTATGAATGCCATATTATATCATATCATATCATAGAGGCTAAGAAAATGATAGTTATATTTTTATTTGTAACTTTTCACATATTGAGCTTGTATGCATAGTTACAATGACAGTGGCAATGCTTTTTTATGACTTATTTCTCTTATTACAAATAATTTCACTTTGCAGAAGAGTGTGAGAGCATTCATTGAGTGTTCATTATTGAGAATCAAGTTAGAAGCATGTGTGCATGTGTATTAAGCATGGGACATCTATATAAAGGTACTTTATGTTGTCTTACTGTATATAGTGAATGTTTTTCATAAGCAAGGGGATAGTAGAATATTTCACAATAGACTTTCAATAAATTACTTGACATTTCTAAATCAGTCCTGTGTGGATGAGTGAGGGTGGCTAACCCACTGCAAGGATGTATTGCCCACTCTCTCTTTTGATGCATAGTGACAGGTATATGCTTTTCTCTAGTTCTGTTCATACCACAACCCCTACTGGGGGAGAATAGCACACTCTCCTTGGGGTGGAGGAAAGCCTCTGTGAGATTGAAGTGATAAGAACCATGTCAGATTGTTCTGCAGATAGAGGTACTTTCATCAGTTGAGGATCATGAAGGTTTTGGGTAAATGCTTGCCCAAAAAGAAAGGTTTTAAAATCTTTGCGGGATTTGATAAAGTCAGCTTTGTGTTGGAGGTGATGTAGGATGGTGTTCCATTCAGTTAAGTCTTGAATGTTTGGTGTTCTTCTGCTGAAATACATTTATATTCCTGGACAGAGAGATCACGAGTTATGGGTCTCTGACCTTCGGCATCTGGTCAGTAGATAGCGGATGGTCACCCATGGAGCCTTTTGAGGGCTAACCAGCTAGTTTTGAAAGGTGCTCTATGATTTCTGGGCAAACATTGACACACCCTTAGTGCTGAGGTAATGTGGGTCCCAGGATAAGGTGAGTTGAAACGTTTAGATGCTCATGAGTTTGTCGACATACCCTATGTGGATCTTGTTTCAATAGGCAATGTGTGAGAGCAGTGATGCTATCATTTAGAATTAGGATGAAGGCTAGATGTAAAGTGTGGGGATGTCCTTCAAAGTTTGCAACACAGTGGAATGAGGTATTTACATCATTGTTAATCTGGGTGTAAATAGCAACTCATGTCCAAATGATCTGCCTTGAAAGAATGAATGTTGTGGGCCCATGTGAGGCAGTGGAAGTGAAGTAAATTGGCTTGTTAGATCCTGCTAACAATACTTCTGTGTTCACTCCATCGAGACAAAAGCCACTTTTTTTGTGTTGCATCTATTTTTCGATGTCTCTGTATCTATTGTTCGTTGTCTCTGAGACAGTTTAAGATGGACAATTCACAACAGACCCTACAAAAGTTGTTTTCAGTCTGTGATAATAAGAAGGGTGCTAGTTTCACTTAATGGGTTCTAATTCGATAGGAATGATTGATCCCCCGCCATGGAGTACCTTCTACTCTGTAGGTCATTCAAAATAATCCATAAACAGTGCCATGGTTAATGGTGTCAAAGGTCTCCCAAGAGGCCCAGAAGGGGTATGACCAACCAAGGGTTGACTATGTGAGAACAGGTTATGAGAGCCATTTTACACTGGGCTGTGGCAGCTGAGCTATAACCCACCAACTTTAACTACACTCCATGGCATCTCACCAATGCTAACATATGTCAGAACCTCTTAGTGTTCTTTGTGCTTTTCCCTCTGATGTATACTTCTAAAGATTCCCACAGCACCAATGACCGATTTTACCCCATACCAAAGGGGTTGTATATCATGACAGTCTCTAACGCATGGGAGACATCCCACTGACACCCTAAATAACGTTGTCTTTCTACAAATAAAATCTGCTTAAACTGTCATCTGTATTTAGATAGTTTGCTCCTTTGTCAAAAATTCTGGCATTAATATCGTACTTGTATATTGAAAATATGATTGTCACTTATTAACCCTAGCCACCACTGGCATTAATTCTGAAGCATTGAGAATTGGGTTTCTTAATTTTTCTAAAAATCGTGGTAATGCCTTGTGGAAAGCATATACCACATGATGTATTGAACTTAATTGTTGATTAAAATGTGTTTTTATACATACTTCTCTGGCACGACAAATTTTTGTCAATACATATGATACATGGGTAAAGAATTCTATCCTTTTGTTGAGTTTCTATCTGACCACCTTATTAGGTAGACTAAGAGAGAGGTAATTGAGCACTCCCTTCATTGTGTAACACAGTCTCTAACGCATGAAATGTAGAATTTGACGGCTCAAGGCGTAAACCTGACAGGAACAAATGATTGTGAGGAACTCTCAGGACTCTTTGATTGACAGGACCAAAAAACAGAGATGCCATGGTCAAGGCTTTATTTTGCTGGCTGTAGATTTTTCACTCCTCTGATACAGAACCCAACAATTCCCTCTGTTGAATTGTGACCACCAAAAACGAGGTGATTGTTGTTTTTTTTAACTGTTTGCAGGCTACCAAGCAGCACAATCCCTAATAAACTTCATTCAGGGGAGACTTAAAGGGTAGCTCCGGGACTTTTTTTTTATTGTCCCTACGGTTCGGCCATGTGTTTTTAAGCATAAATCGGTAGATCGTAGACAACTTTCCTATGGACCTTACCCGACTTTTCGTCCATTAACGCACTCGAAATCAGCCGCCATTTTGTGATAATCCTATCACTTGCCGCATCGCCCTGGCTGACCTGCTTTTGCGGCACTAAATCAAATCCCCCGCCCCTGAAACAGACTTTATCAAAACATTCATATTCCCCACCTCTCTCCGTGACGTGACTTTGCTGCGTAGGCAAACGCGCCCAGGCGTCTTCTACGCGACTCCACACAGAACCCGGAAACCAACACAGATCAGCTCACAACACAGCACGCCACAATTCGGAATATGAAACTGTACTTTTAAATCAAACCGCAAGATTGTAAATTTGGTAAAGTACATTTATTGGACATTAAATGTTTAGAGAATATTCAGCGATTTGCATTTTTCTTTTCTCTCGATCCAAAATAGTTTGTCTTGAGGCAAGCGATGTTCGTGTGCAGTACACAGGGTGTTGGTTTACGATAAAATAAGCTCTTCGGTCGCACTGATAATCGCATGGCTGTTCCAACAACGAGGCACTATGCCACCACAACGGTCTGTATGTTGCATCTAGCCGTTAGTACCGCGTAAGGGCATACTTGTACTTGGTGATCGTCCCATAAAATGGTCAGGGTGGTCACGTTGTTCACTCGGAGAAGCAACTGGCGGTTGTAGAAGCCATCCGCCGGTGTCTGGTACTCGTGACACATACAATAATGAAGGATGTACCTGTTTTAAAAACATAAAAAATGAAATTAGTCTCACAATCAGATCTTTATTAAAATTATTCATTTTATATATTAGGTCGGGAAATATTTCATAGCTAGGACAGTGCAACAGGGTATTATACGTCAAGGGGGGGCGGTAGGATACTGAGACAGTCCCCCAGTGCAGGGGTTGACAGGGAGGCAGTGCAGGTGGAGAGTGGAAGGGCCCAGGACCGAGGTCGCAGACAGTGGACAAGTTGTAGCAGGGGAGAGGGAGAGAGAAAGCAGAAGCAAAGAGGAAGGTTTTGAGGTGCTTCCGTAAAAGGAGATGGTGCGCGGTACAAAACAATATGCCACATAGAACGAACAAGTACAACTTAACCCGTCTTTAAAGCTACTGTATAGTAATTAAATTGCGGTATAAACTCATCTAAAGAGTTACTTACATTATATTTGCATTTTCCATTGTGTCTGTGCGTAGGGCAGCCCCGAAATACCACTCCTTCTATGCCGACATTATTTCTTCTAATGAACGAACATTAAATGGCTTTCGTTTCTGAAATTATATTCATTATCGTTTACGTTATTGCACCACACCCCCAAAAAGAAGTCTTTCGGGATGGTCCCGGCCTGTCAAGGTCAAATAACAATAGAACCTTATACTGAGTCGTGGGCCATTCCGGCACCCAGCAAAAAATCAAAGCAGCTGACCTTCACTTTGAACAAGCACACATTACTAGTTAGCTACATTCGGTGTAAGGCCATCTCACAGGACTTGAAATTTACACTCCATCTTTGCATTTTGTCTGCGTGCATTTGCAGCCCCAGAGAACCATAAATACGGAGACATTCTATATTTTTTGAAAAATGATTTATATTACTGTTTGGTTTAATTTAATGCGCAAATGAACAAGGTTGGATAGACACATTGCATGTACACTGAGCAATCACTTTTATTTACACATTACATAGATACACATATTCAATGGGCCTGCAACATGAGGAGACTCGAGAGAACAGACAATCAAATTACAATCATTTAAACCGTGATGTGTATTTCTCAAGGAGCTCTGCTTTAGGTGGACATGGAACAGAGGCAATGTTGGGTGGCAATGCAGTTGTCCCCTGCACAGGTTCGTTCACAACTCCATGTATGTGCCTATCTAGGACATCAACAATAAGTCTCTCAATAAACTCATATTGCATATCCTGAAACACTGGTTTGATCACCCATTGTTTACTTCTTTTAGTGAAGGCCTTATTGTAGCGAAGCGTCCCTAAAGTTCCGGTCGTCCTACTTTGTTGACGGCCAACATTATGGTTATGTGCCAAGACCGCTAGAAGAGTCCGATTTATCATGCCCTCCATGCCAAAATGCAATCGTTTTGGCCTGTACTTTAGGCACATATTGTGGAACACCTCCAAATCTCCTGTGTGGCAGAATTCCGTGAGTCCCCTCAAATCTCTTGTTATAGTTTTATCAAATACAATCTTTTCAATGGCTTTGTGAGTGGGTGATGAAGGAATCAACCACTTCTTCTTCCGTGCCTCCTCTGTGGACAAATGGCCATGTTCACAATTGTGGAAATGTTGGTTTGTGGTCCAGCGGTGAACGTTGCTACAGTGTAGCATTACTGACCGCCATTTTTCCAGTAGAATTTCCAACGACCCTCCACATGTTTTTGAGCTCCACGAAAGATGGTTGCTGATTGACTTGGACCACTGTGAAATACCTTGCATATCTTTTTTTTTACCTGCAGCCGACATTTTTTTATTGATTGTTTTTGCAAGATGCCAAACGTCAAATTGGTGATTTATATTTTTGTACTCTTCCCTCATTGTCTTGGCAATTGAAATGTGTCTGTCCGTGGCTATCAGGTCGATCACCATTCCCCGCGATTGTAGTTCTTGCAATAATGCTACAAAGCCAACTTTCTCCATGGCCACTGAGGATGTACTTTGTGACACCTGCACGACCACCGAACTCACAATTTTCTTACTTTCCATGTCCTGAAAGTGGTAGGTGCAGTACTTGGCTGAAAATCCTGGGCTGTCGCACTGTCCATCACCGGCTAGCCTGAACCGTTTGCCCGCGAATGTACTATCAAGAGACATTTTTTCCATTCTCCAAGCTTCGCTAATGGCTGGAAATAGATAATCGGTTTGGTATTTGTAGAACTGAGTTTTTGCAATGAAATGGATTCCCACAAACTGAAAGAAAGACTCTAACTTTTTAAAACTTGAACCACTAAAAAGTGCAGCCGCTGCATAAAGTAGATTGCCTGCTGGCAGTTGCCCCAGCATGGGTTGTGCAGACCATGAGAAAGGATGATATTTTGTACAGGTGGCATGTATTTTAAGGTTAGTGCCTCGAATAGCACGAGTCACATTAATCAATGGCTCCCCGCATACTTCCCCACCTACCGAATGCCCACATTTCATCCGAATAATAATATCAATCAAACAACTATCGAATACAATGAATTTGGCCTCTTTCCTTATACTGTCACTCTGCATCCCAGCTGGTTCGGCCTGTAACGTTGAGGACATGTCACTCACATGAAAGGTTGAATCTCTGATATCGTCTTCCGCTATGTTCAGTGATATTGATGGTGTTTCATTGTCGTCCACTTCATTTTCTTCCATTGCAACATCTGTTCCTTCTCCGGCGATGGGTGAATAAAACAATTTCTTCAACTTTCTCACGGTCTTAGTTTTTGCAGGTGTGGATTCTGTGAATTGATCTCCGACTGCATCCGAACTACCAGGAGGACATTCACTATCAATGGCTGGTGGTGGTATAGCTCTGTTGTCAATCACTTTATATTCTTCCGATTGGCACGATGCATCTCCAGTCTCAAGTCCCTGCCAAAAGGTTTGACAAGCAACATCTCTCGTTCGCTTCACTGTCTGTGTAGATCTAGTTCGTACACCCACTCGCAACTAGAGGACAGATTGGAAAAGGGATGTTCAGTTTAAACACAACTTACAGTATTGAACTATTAACAGTGAAAAACAACATAATATAGTGACCAGAACACTAACCTTCTTTTGCTTTCTTTTCTTTGAAACTTTCTTGCCTCGAACTTCAACATCAGGACGCCGTTGCTCCGACTCGTGTGTGCATGTCTCCACTTCCTCTTGCGCTGCAACGACTATATTTTCATGATAAGCACATCCATCACGCACTGACGCTTCATTGACTCCCTGAAACATAGAACTTTCATTAGTATGTATAATAATATTGAAAACACAAAACTGTACTTGGGGACCAATACCCACGTACATCTCAATAGCAAAACACGAATGAACGCTTTGTGTAGAACATTCAAACGACAATTATTCACGCATTGTTGATCTAGTTAGATGGAACTGTCAAGATCCATACCTCGGGCTCCACATAGACTTCCATTGATGATATTATTGAAGATGACGCTTCAGCAACTCCCTGAAACACAGTAATTGCATTAGTATGGTTTTCTATTTTGTTAAAAAGAACATAAACTTTGTGCAGGCGTCAACGGCTCATCTAAATAGACCTGCACAAATGATCAGTTGTCTAACATAAGTAATGGATATCTAAATATGATTCGATTTGCTCGATCGTTGGAAGTGTCACCACCCAGAGATCTGCATCAACTACTAGGGGTGATGTTCTTGTAGAAGAAGCTCCGTCATCTCCCTGAAACATAGTACTTGCGTTAATAAAGAAGGAAGTATAGCGGATGTAATCACGTCATATGATTTCGCTTGATCGAACTGTCAGTATCCATACCTCGAAATGCATAAGAACATCAAGGGACGATGTAACTGCGGTGCACACTTCTGCAAGCTGTTGCGCCGACCCGTAACTGCATCCTCCCCCTTCTTCTTGGACTAATGCTCCATCGACTCCCTGAAACATAGGACTTTCATTAGTAATGAACACAATATTGAAAAAAGAAGACACATAGGAGGGCGACGACAGAAGGACATATCAATGGCTAAAAACGAAAGAAACATTGTGTGTAACAATCACGCTACAAGAATGCAAGATCTGATGATCTCCATCGATGGAACTGTCCGGAAACGTACCTCGAGCATCTGAGTGACATCAACGGTTGTCGTCAATGTGTTAGACTCCTCAGCATCTCCCTGAAAGACAGTACTTGCATTATTTTGGATAACAATAATTATAACTGAAAACAAAGACTGGAGGACGAGTACAAGGGTGTACCATTAGGTAAAATAATCACACGATAAATTAAAACTATTGATTTACATGCCTAAAACAAGTCAGTGGCAGAATAGCTAAGTAAGATTACCCGATAGGCGCTTGAAGTGGCTGATGACTGCAATAACGACACGAATGGAGAATCTTCCGCCTTCATATTGAGTGGATACATGAATGGGGAAATTATTGTTAGCTAATGCTACACACTACCGCAAGGCCGAGAGATAAATCCGTAAACTTGACTCACCAGTGGAGGGATGTGGACGAATAGAGTGGGAATAGCGGTTGAGAGCAATTTTCGCTTCGCTCGCGGTGTGTTCTTCTTTATTAGCAATGATGTGGAGTACATGTCTGAGCTAAAGTGCCTGCTGCAGATGCGGTATCGATCACCCCTCTTGTCCGCAAAGACTTCTAGGACTCTACTTTCAAGCTCAGACGGTGGATATCCGCAATATCGGACCCATTCTCTTATCTGATCTATTGTTTTTGGGAAAACATGCATTATAGTACCTTCAGATTTGTTATGGGTCTTCGAAGGGCAACCGCCAATGGAACAGGCAGGCATTGTGGAAAGTTCTGAAAAGTAAAGATCAACAATTCTCTATGAATACCAATGTGTTAAAAAATTAAATGACACATAAAAGGTTCAATGCAAGGTTCGTTTTGGTTGTTGGAACTATACACGTTATTCACATGCGGATAAGTATTTGAATAACTTTAAAAAAATAGAAAAAGAATTTGACTAAACTCAGAACATGTGACTAGTTCCTTGCATGTACTGTCTTGAACGAAAAGAAAACATGGATGCAATTTGATGACTACTAGCAAATAGATATAATTTAAAAAAATTGGACGCAAAATGATTATGGTACATGGCCTTACCTTGACGAACAAACAGTTAGATGCAGGGATCAGAGTAGTTTCTTGTCGTAGAACAGGGAGCAGTTCACAGGTTGCAAACTGACGAGTTTGCTCGAAGTGGTCACGGAAGTTCACAGAGAGGAAGAGCAGATAACCAGCACCTTCACGGGTTGACTAGCAAAGCGCAAAGAAGTTCTCATTAGAAATATGAAGTGGGTTATAATGAATTCGAAAGGGGTGTGTTTGTGAATGAATGACGTGAATATGTCGTGGCATTATGCGGTTTGCAGGGGGGCGTCCAGCGTGAGGGGGGATGCTTGGCAGGAGACACGGCGTCTGGAGGTAGACATGGGAACAACAACCCATGCTCTATAGACCACTTTGAAGTGTACATGGTCTTTGGCACCTCTTGGCCTTTATCGCTCCCTGACAGCTCCACTTGCCAGCGCAAGTACCCCGGTGCGAACTGCCTTTGATAGGGCAGGGGGGTGGATTGGGGCGGTGGTCGTGCAGACAAGACACAGGAAGACTCGTGAATGGAGACACTCTTATGTGGATTGCAGGGGGGCGTCCAGCGTGAGGGGGGATGCTTGGCAGGAGTTACGGGGTCTGGAGGTAGACATGGGAACCACAACCCATGCTCTATAGACCACTTTGAAGTGTACATGGTCTTTGGCACCTCTTGGCCTTTATCGCTCCCTGACAGCTCCACTTGCCAGCGCAAGTACCCCGGTGCGAACTGCCTTTGATAGGGCGGGGGGGTGGATTGGGGCGGTGGTCGTGCAGACAAGACACAGGAAGACTCGTGAATGGAGACACTCTTATGTGGATTGCAGGGGGGCGTCCAGCGTGAGGGGGGATGCTTGGCAGGAGTTACGGGGTCTGGAGGTAGACATGGGAACCACAACCCATGCTCTATAGACCACTTTGAAGTGTACATGGTCTTTGGCACCTCTTGGCCTTTATCGCTCCCTGACAGCTCCACTTGCCAGCGCAAGTACCCCGGTGCGAACTGCCTTTGATAGGGCGGGGGGGTGGATTGGGGCGGTGGTCGTGCAGACAAGACTCGTTTGCCGCAGGGCCTCACCAAGGAGAGGCCATCTAACTGCATGTAAGAGGCAGGCTGCAGGATCTAGTACATGGAAGGCAGGGGGGTGAGTTTATAAATACCTCACCCTCCCAGGAGAATATATGGGTGCAGTTCACCCTGGAGACCCTGGATGCCTAGGCAGTTAGTCAGCAGCAGGCTGGCCTGTGGTGGCAAGGCGGCACGGGCCAGAGGGGGTCATCTCTGTACCCGGTGCCCAAAAGGATGATTTATTATGATCAACCATATTGATTATTTACCGATAACCATGTTTTGTATCAATAAAATCCAACAGCCTTTTATTGCCAACGCTTGAACAAAGTGGTGTGGTAACAACCATTGTTAAAATATATGTTGGGTTTTATTTTAGATCTTAATTTCAATTGAACATAAATAATAAACATTACACATTGTAAAGTTCCGGTTGCAGCACATCCAGGGAAAATCTGCGGTATTGTCCACTGTCGCTGGGGAAATGTTGTCTAATGGCAAGTACCGCACAGGCAGGTATTACTCTCCGAACGCGGTGTCCGAGCCTCCCGTGAAGCCACCAAGTGAAGCAACGATAGGCCACCAGCCTGTACCACCTGTGAAAAAGAAAGATGCAAACTGTATTAAAATGACAAAACTTTCTTATCAATGTCGATTCAGGTAAAAAATGTCATTCTGCTTTGAAAAAAATTCTATCTAGAAAATGCACAATATGGAACCAAGTGGCATCACTGACATCACAACCAGAGTATACGTACTCGTTACTCGGATTACGCGGACGAACAGTGCCGCGAAGTTCATGCATAAGCACCATCATCATCCTCAACACGGTCCGTGAGAGGCAGGCTTCCCTGAACTCTGGCAGCTCGGTGATGCATTGCGGACTTGGCTCGCCTTCCGAAATGTAGGCCAAGCACCCGGAATTTTCACGCCAGCAGTAGTTCTCCTCCTCAGTTGGCATTAGCTCGCACCGATTGCACGTGCACCAGGTGGAGACGCCGTCCATGCGACATGGTCCAGGCTCTTCATCCGTTGACTGGTCCTCCCAACTGCCGTCCGAATCCCCATCGTTTTCGCGTGCTTGCCTTTCCAGTAGTTCCTCCTTGGTGTACTCGGGCTCGTACATATACGGCATTATTGTAGACATTGTGTGGTAAAGAAAGTAAAATAATTTACAGAGATGGTACAGGTGTTCACAAGGCCTAGAAGCGGCGAAGGTAGCTGACCAGAGCACAGAAACGAGTCACAGAATACTCAAAGTAACACAGAGAGAGTAATGGAATCGAAAATCTGCTGCTGTGTGTTGTGAAACCATGTGTTTATACTTATTGAGGAAAGAGGCGTCCTGCCATTTCCATGGCGACATTAGCTGAGGCGCAGCGATTGTTGACACGAGACGTGCTTTGGCGTTGGGAAAATGGGCGGTACGCGTCTGCTGATGACAGGCTCAGGGGCGGGGGATTTGATTTAGTGCCGCAAAAGCAGGTCAGCCAGGGCGATGCGGCAAGTGATAGGATTATCACAAAATGGCGGCTGATTTCGAGTGCGTTAATGGACGAAAAGTCGGGTAAGGTCCATAGGAAAGTTTTCTACGATCTACCGATTTATGCTTAAAAACACATGGCCGAACCGTAGGGACAATAAAAAAAAAGTCCCGGAACTATCCTTTAAATTCTACCACATTCTTTTTCAGCACCACCAGTCCATGTACCACACAGCTTCTGCCATGCAGGCAGTACGAGGCTCATTGTCAGGATCCACCTACGTTGCTTCTCCTAATCTCCAGCCACCATCTTGGATGCAAGGCATACAATAGAAGAGTGTGGTGTTTGCTGTTTTTCCGATCTTGTCCAGCTGATAGGGGCTTCTTTTTTGTAACTATACCCCAAAGCACAAGAGTCTGAACTTCAGCATTGTGAATGAGGCTGTGTCTCACCCTTAAGTGGACGATAATCCCAAAATGTCGAGTCCTCTGCAGAGCTGCTGAAGGCCCCTACATTCCCAAGCATACCTGACTTCACCCCACAAACGTAGCTTTTCATACCTCTGTCTTCCTTGGTTATTCTCACATATGCCATTGCAGTGCTTTTCCCTGAATATCAGCGTGTGACAACTGGGTTGAACAAGTACGATAGTGTTGAATCATGTGGACAGATCTAAGAAAACCAGGTCTTTGGCACCATCTCTGTAACTGGAGATCTAAGGATATCCAACATGGAGCTGACCACTGGTTCAGTGCCTTCCATGAAACAAAAACAAGCTGAATGAAGTTGTGTCACCACAGTCCATTTTCACAATTTAGCCAGTTGTGGCAGATTAGGAATCATCCTATAATTTGCTAAATTTTATGGGTCTGTGTAAAGGATTGGCATTGGCAGAGGTGCGAAAGCCCTGTCTTTTTTTAATTAGCAATAACATGACATGGGTAATCCATCTCATATAGGGTGGTCTGCTAAGCAGACCCTCCTTCATTAAACTCCATGCCAAAAGTATATATAAAATACAGCTGAAGGATTTCTCACAACCAACAGGATACAAGACAGATGCATACATCTGGACAAATGTATTTGGTACATTTGTCCAGATGCTGCAGGA
Source organism: Ambystoma mexicanum (assembly GCF_040938575.1). NCBI lineage: Eukaryota > Metazoa > Chordata > Amphibia > Caudata > Ambystomatidae > Ambystoma > Ambystoma mexicanum. The sequence goes on along the minus strand of NC_090930.1, from coordinate 499,115,308 downwards.
TCTAATTTCTGACAAATGCTAGTCTGGGATAGTCTTGGCACAGCTGGTCTCAAATCATTGGCATTTTGCTGTGGCACCTGCGGGCATTGAGGATACCTGTGGAACATAGGGGTGCCCAAGGGGACTCCTGCCCTCACTGAGGAGGGACCATAAATATGGAAGGGGACTCCTCATCTCACAGAAGGGTGGGCCATAAATATACTGGCTGCCCACAGCCCATCATATTGAATAAAGGTTTTGAGTAGTTTTTTAGAATCTATGTGATCACTGCGACGCCCGTAACTGCGCCAATGAAAATGTCGAGGCCAATTACAGCATGGTGCAGTGATCAAATGGATCACTTTTTATGCGTTCGCCTGGCCCGCATTTCCTTACACGACCTCCCACCCCACTTACCTTTGTGGCGTACACTTCTGTGTGCGCCGACGACTTCCCGATATCGCTGCAGCATCGGTCCCTCCCACTTACGTGGGTTGGAGCTGATGCTGCAGGGTGATTTTCTTCTTTTTTTTTACTTTCGGGACTCCCTGACAACACCTGACTCAAGTTACTGAGCCCACCGAGAGCGGGGGACACCCCCGCAACCCCTGCTCTGCTTGGGTGCAGTAATGCGAGTCGGTGACTGCGGGGTACACAAATGAGGGCAACATTTTAGTACAGTTCGGTTTTTTATCCATGTCGCTGCAGTTTCTTGTATTTTTCTTGTGATGTATGCATCTGTCTTGTATCCTGTTTGTTTAGGTGCTCTGAGGCCTTCGGGCGTGTGGCGCCTTATACAAGTATTTAAATAAAATAAATAAATAAATACCTGCAGAGACATTTCCACCTGAATGCCCGAAGGACAGGCCTTCGTCAGGTGAGAGGAGCTATTTGGAGCCCCTTCCAAGGGAGCACTGGGAACAAGTAGCCAGCAGGTTGTGAGACGGGTCACTCGGAGCTTTTAACCTCCCACTCATTTGACGGGAGGATTACTTTATGTAATCTCCTGTCCCCCAAACTTTCCAACCTGGAAGGAATAATCACCATCTGCTTTGGCGCATGGTCATTATTCTGAAATGCTGCTCATAAGGCTATTTAAAGTAGAACAGACCAACACCTCGCAACACAACACACCTCTCTCCCTCTCTCTCCCTTGCTCTCTCTCATTATCTGATGGGAAGTGGCACGCTCAATTAGAGTGATGAACTCATTTCTGAATATCAGTTCCAATCCGATATCAGTCATACTCCTTTGGCTGCATGACATCGTTTTCCGTTGTTGCTCCTTGTATCATGAGCTTGTAATGCTGAGAAAACCATAAGCTCATTTTTAGTACAGCCTATAATGTCAGGGCTATGCTTACTAATATCTTTCATGCCAACAACTGCCTTATGCAATGTTATTGTGCACAGTATACATTGCAACCCCAGCAACACACTTCATTACATCTTGTTTATCCTATGGGTTAATGATTAACTTGAAACTTTTGGTGCTCACTGTTAACTCCCTTTAATGTATTCCAATGCATACTGGCCTTTCAAGTCTGTTCACGTGAAGTTTCACAGTGGAAGTGTATCTTCCCAGCGCCATCAAAACCCATTTCAATGCAAAGACATCTCATTAAAAATGCTCCCATTGCGTGAAATGATGTAAACCTCACCAAAACGGGTTTACATTTTTTAGTTTAGAATTAAGAACAAAATCTTAGGGATAGATTCTAAACGCTTTGCTGGTTAAGTGATGAGATGCGGAAGCACACGATGCACCAACAAGGAGCTTACTATGGCCTGAAGGCGTGGAACTGCGCCGGGAAAGTGGACGATGCCCGGCCTCGCACGATGCAAGTGTGTCAGCCCCTCACCTGCCCTTCCCCACCTAGCTGCCGCCCCCTTTGCCCCTCCAGAAGCCCACAGGCAACTAAGGCCGCCGCCATGGCCCACGAGGCAGCGCCTAATGGCACTGCTCTTGTAGGGCCATGACCGTGTCTCCAGTTGCCCATGTTTAGAGAATCTAGCCCTTACCTTTGAATAATAAACAGTAAGGCAACATAGGGCAGAATATATAAAGATAGAGTACACAAAATACCGAAGTAGAGTGCTGTTAGAGGAGGGTGGGGTAAGGGACAGTAATAGCTTGGGGGGGTGGAGTGACACAATAGTAACTCACGATTCAGATGTCACTGCCATTAATACTGTACTGGCAATTATTACACTCCGCAAAGCACATGTTTTAAAATGCATTTTATTATTCACATTGATATCATCACATCCTAAATGAGGTGTCTAGATTAGAGAATACGCATGCTTTGTCATTTTCCACAATCGCATCTGCATTGGTAAATGGCTCTTCATCATCTTCTTCAGGCTTGATGTCCCAATGAATCAAAGGGAAATCATTTATGGCTGCCATGCTGCCCACAATGCTGGCTTTATTTATTAAGTATAACATTAGTGCAGAGTATGGTGGAAGACAAGGGTGGAGCTTCCTACTGCCCCAGATAGCTCATCATTATCCGAATTAGAATTCACTTTGCTCTAAATGTAATTAGCTATGGATTTCGCTTGAAGGATATGCCGAGTGGGGACAAAAGGATGTAACATTATGTTGTTTTGAAATGTTCAAAAGGAGATCTGTTTTAGAATAATTGTAATGTTGCATACTGTGTCCCCTTGCTAGAAGACTGCAGAATTCAAAGTCACTTCAGATAAGAAAGCATGTTTCCTTCCGAGTGTTTTTTTTCTTTTTCATTTGTGCTGATGTGTTGTGATGTTTGAAAGAAAATGGTATTTTTTTTAAAAAAAAATGTTTTTGTATTTGCCTCATCCCTCCTCTCTCTACCCTATGTAGTAATGGTCCTTTGGGACTGGCCAGAGGTTCGGAAATGGCAGCCAGTTGGCCATACGCAACATACAATTATAGATGGGGAGCTTCTAAATAAGGGGTGCATTTCGCCTCAGAGTTCTGAGTGACCTCATAGACACCTCGAGCTTTGCTCTATCATATGTCACTCAGAACCCCTCCATGCAACATCTCCCTGCAGTTGATAGCTCATTTATCATTCTGTTTGTAAAAAATGAATGTATTTCCCTTTTTTACACAGGATTTATGGGCCCATTTTGCTCTCATTGCTGTTCTTGTGTTTTTAATGAATCTCGCATGGTGGTTCATTCTTCCAGACTCACTGTTTGCATTTAAATGTGTTCGTTTCTAAAAGCGTTGTTAACATCTATGATTATTTTCGTTGTCGATAATTCGTTGTGTCGTTGTTGACGGTTTTCAATATCACTTAGGCTATGCACCCCTTTGTTGTCGGAGGCTGTAATAGTCGTTGTAGCGTTCTGAAGTGCAATTTGAAGTCGGTGAGCAACATTTACCCTGGCGTCATCTTGGAGGTATTCTGCGCCAGAGAAAACGTGTCAGAGGAGACTAGCGATCTGCAGTATTGTCCTTTGTTAATGTTTCATACTGTCCCTGCTGTAAGCCTTGTTCAACGGCTTTTGGCAATGACTGCAGTTGGGCTTTTTGCATGATATATACTGTGCCTGCCTGCTCTCATTGGCCGGCAGCAGGCTCTGGAACCTCCCTGTACAGCAGCCTTGCATGCTTCTATAGTGCAGAGAGAGACTTGGAAAGTAACCCCATGCTCAAACACGCTTTGCAAGGAACCTATTTAAAGTATGAGGATTCATATTTCGCCAATATCTGAAGAGAAGATCGCCAAGCATATAGACTTGACTTGCATGCAATTCGTTTTCTACTTGACATTGTAAAAGGAGATTTGGAAACTAACCGGCCTGTTAAAACTGCTGTGAGTGCTCATCTGTTCATGCAGTGCTGTCATATTGTACACGAGTGAGGCTATTCACTGCCGCAGAGTGTTGGTCATTCCCCCAATTCACTCTTTTCGTAACTAAATGCTAACGTCCTGTACTGTGAGCTATCTTCCCTTTGCTTTCTGGTGCATTTGTAACATAAATACACAAAAACCTGTCCATCTCCAAGTTACCCTTTGTGACAGAGTCACCTGTAGGTGGTTCCTGGAAACAGACTGGGTGACTTTGGTGACCAGGGGAAGTCACCCGTTCTGTGATGCCTCCCTGTTGGTAGTATTCAGAGGACTCCTCCTTCCCCAAGTCAACCAAACCTCTCCTTTTGTATCTAGAGCACTGCAGCCTTCCTGTCATTATAGCCCACCCTTCTTAGCCTACCTGGAGATGTACTATGCAGGTGGAAGGGAGAAGTGCAGTCCCTGAATAAGTGTCTGGTGTACGAAATATATGTCAGCGTTCCATCCAAGTCCACTCAAAAAGCAGAGGAACCAAGCAACATGCACCCCAAGGGCTGGGTAATACTGTCATGGGGAACTAGAGTTCACTGAGGAACTGCATCTTGCCCACAACAGAGAGCAAGTGAGACAAAAACATATTGCATGTTGGAGACTTTAGGGCAATAAAACAATGACCAACAACACAGAGACCTGGACAGTGGAAATGCCTGGCCATAGAGATGGTCTTGCTTGATCCCAAAATTGCATCTGACGCATTTGAGTCTTCAGTAGATACCTGGACCATCAATCAAACTATCAGAGATCCCTGATCCCCAATTAATAACACACTACACACGAACCTTGTGTGGAAAAGATAAGAAACAGGATAGGGAGGTACAGTCATGAAGCGTTAGCCAATGTAATGATACATAGAAAGTGCCAAGTCAATCGTTGACATTACTGAGTTGTTGGATTGCACTAAAACATTATAAAAGGAGACCGAAAAGGGCATTGAGGGAATTAGGACAGTATTCCGGAGTATGTGTGTTCACAGAGAGAGTAGCAGGTAGAGAGAAAAGCAGGTAGTGAGCCAACTCCCAGCAATTAGAGGGATTTGGTGTCTGGGAGAGCATGGTGCAAGATTCTTTCTGGGTGCTTTATCACAGATCCTAGCAAGAGCCTGAAGTCATTGAGAAGGAGTTTGTTAGCATGCTGGGAGTCGCATACTCAGAGTGGAGAACTCAAAACCTGTGGAAAGAAACCCATTGCTGGGGTAGACTCATACCTACAGAGGCAAACAAAGACCTTGTAAGTAGACTCCTGCTCAGGGGGGTGACCCTTGACATGTGGGTAAGAATTCATTCAGCTTCAAAAGCGCCCTGAAAGTAAACTATAGTCCACTGGGGCCAGAGGGGAGTGACACGGTCTTGCACTGGTAGAAGTACTGGTAGAAGTATACTGGACCAAGCACTACCGAGCTCTGGAGGATGACATTTCTCAGAGTGCACCTGACATGGCCAAGAAAGAAGTGTGCTGGGACGCTTTTATTGACACTGTGAATTAAATGAAGAACACCTCCAAGTTATGACAACTAGAGATCGTAATGTGTAGAATATGGAAATTGACTCGTGGACTAGGGCATTAGGTCTTATTGTACAAACCTTTCTGTCATCTGCCATTCAGGTACTGGTATACGTAAATGCTCCCTCTTGGCAGGTAATTTCGCCTTCGTTCCGGTAAGAATTTCTCCAACCCTACCCAGAAGACCATGTTTGGTCTCTGGAGTGTCTGTTGCATTCTCACAGTGACACCTTCAACAGCCAAAGATTTGCTTTTCAGGGCCTGTTTTCAACCGCATTGTCTGGGTCAGTGATTGTAACCTTGCGGTTGTAAGAAAGTATATTCTCATATCTATGTCAAGACCGGAGGCTCGGATTATGCTTCCCTTTCCATTTTACTGTTCAGCAGCAAAGTACAAACGATTAAAACATGAAAAACAAAACTCCATAAACTACAATAACCATTGTTTTAGAGTCTTTGGTAGTTCTCTTTTTATTGGTCCTCAAACTAACCACGTGATAATTTAAAAAATCAAAATGGTCCTTGTCCATAAATCATACTGTCCCTCTACTTTACTTCCTCTTTCTTTGCTAAGTCGAGAATCCGTCCAGTGACCTTTGCAATCCCGTCTATTCCATGCCGATACAAATTCAATTTCCGGATTGTTTGTTGTCTGCCACCGTACCTAAAAGAAACATAAAGTAACTGGTGACTATAAATCGAAAGAGAGTGGGACGATTGTAAAATCAACCACAATTTCTATATATTATCCTTTTGTGCATTTAACCAATCTGTAATCCTTCAATGTATTCATCATATATAATTTCAATCATTGCAGTAAAAACATGTAAAACATTTCAGTACTTTTACATTCCATTACATTTATTACGATTGATAGGGTGGGTTAATCCTTCGCCTCTGTGTCTTTAATAAAATTATGACTTTCCGGAACAAATGTGTTGAAAATCTGAATTCTATGTCAAGACCGGAGGCTCGGATTATGCTTGTTCAAAGCTTACTCACACCTAACAATGCCACACTTTCCATTGGTTTAAAATAGAAAGGTTTAAAAGGCAATCCATTTGACTAATCTGCTGACCTCATAATGTCCTCTACTCAACTATGTTGAATGCCTTGGCAGCCATTGCTCCTCTTGCCGAGTGAGACCCATATTTTACTACGTAAATGCTTGCATGTTCCATCACCCATCTAAGTCATCTGGCTATGGTAGCCGGTGTTCTGGCCTTAAAAGGTTTACAAATAGTTATTAGTAACTGTAATACTCCTGGAGGTCTCACTTCCCTTGTCATATCCTCATATGCCGCTAAGTATCTGACCGGGCATAGTTTTGGTTGTCCCGGAAAAGATTTGTAAGATGTGGATCTCAAACCTGTCTTAGTCCTCCTCGTTATGAGGAAAGTCACTCTGTTCAATGACACACTCTTCCTGTTAATCTCTAGTGCTCTGACGTCTGATGACCTTTTACAAGCCAATAGGCATAGTGGCATGGCCAACTTGCCTGAAATTGCCTTTTTGGATAGCTCCTGATTATCTGTCCATGATAGAAATAATTCCAAAACTACATCCCACAATTGAGTGTATTTTTCACTGGGGGGGTCTAGTCATCTTTACTCCCCTTACTAGACTACAGATCAGGGGATGTTCACCTATCGTTATCCCTTTGATTCTATGGTGACCTGCCGATATCGCTGACCTGGCTGTATTGATTGTTCCATCGGGATGAGTATTCCTCTCCAAACAACATCTACTCCATCTAACCCATGTGGATTTATAGGCCCTGTGTGTCCCTGGTGCCCAGGATTCGTTAATGATGCATTATGTTAGGTAGAATCACATAGAGTACCCTTTGGGGACATTACATGCAATTAGGACTACAAGTGTCAGTACAATTTCACCTTTGGTGCAAGCCTGTACTACACAGTTATGTGGTAGCAGTGGCTGAACAGCCAGACTTATCTCAAGAGTAAAGTGAGCAGTAGAACAAGTTACACAAAGGACCAACAAATACAGTGATTCAAACAAACACTTACTCAAGGTTTCTTGGTAAAAGAATATACATTTATTTACACAGTCAATTTGAAAACATTACACTAGCAAGAGCAGTTCAATATCATATACTAATATACTACAAATACACAACCAATAAGTGACTGAACAAGTTCAGCTCCCCTGAAGTGGGAGCAAAATAGCACTTCAGTTACTTTAAAAAGGGGTAAAAAGACAAGGTTATACGAATCAATAGCACAAATACTTTCATAGGCATGGAAAAGGGTTTCAGTAAACTACAACCAGCAATTCAGTTCATAGGCCTGGGCCAAAGTCAATGGTTCAGAGTCTTTGTATAGGATAGCACAGTTCTAGTAGTAAACGGTTAAGTCTTTGCCACGGATCTTAGAAGGATTTGGCTAGGTGAAAAGTTTGACATATGTTTAGGGAAGGACAAGCCTTCAAAGTCTTGATTGCACCAGAGGCAGTTGTTCCTGGCAGTTCGAGCAGATCTCGCTGTTCCTGAGCTTCAGTCGTGGGGACAAGAAAGAGGACAAGAAAGAGGACGTCAGGAGGTTCCTGCGCTGCCCAGGGATGAGGCCACAAGCTTGACAAAACGTCAGTTTAAGGTGTGAGTTGCTTAATGACCACAAACTGGTATCCTTCCCACTGGCTATCTGGTTTTCCACAGCACTCTGCAGAAAATTTGACCAGGAGGGGACGGTGTCCAGGCGGCTTAAAAGTTGGTTGTTCCCACTAAACTCAAGGGAAGAAGTTAACCTTGAAGGGCTTCTCTGTCGATTGAGTTTCAGACAATTCGGACCTGCAGCAGGGCTTCACCAGTTGTCCAGGAGTTGCAGCAGTCCTCTTCCTTCAGCTCGTCTTCAGTTCTTTCGTTCAAGTGGTCGCCTCTGCTTTCAAAGTCCAGGAGACCTGCTTTTAAACAGTTTTCCCCCATTCATTCCAGCCTGGCTGTCACTCACACAGTAGGGTGGCTGTCTTTGCCGGACAGCCAGCTGGCCAATCACACTAGAGTGCATTCAGGTCCCCTAGGAGTCTAAGCACAGGGAGTTTCGGGCACCTCCCTCACATCCTGTCCATCCCAGACACTCAGGCGCCAGAGGAGGGCTTCAGCAGGCCAACGAACAAAGGTACCAAACCTGGTTTTTGGGCGCAGAGACAAACACAAGAAGGACCTTTCCTAAAAGAAATGGCGAAAAGTTAACCGGAGTCTGTTTTTCCAGATAGGTCTTGGGCGCCATATTGAAAAACATGGCTGACCCGATTTTTAGCTACCATTGTTTGCGCTTTGGAAAAATCATGGTAGTTTGATCTAAACCACTACCACTAGCCATTTAAAGTAGGAAAAGGTAACATTTGACTGTTACATGAGTGTTTAGACTCATGGGATGCTAGGCAACCCCTCCAGCACTCTATAGGAAGATAGTGTGTGATGGATCTGTAAATGTAAAGAGACTAGTAAAGTCAATTTAACTTTACATGCTCTGGGAGACAGTGGTCAGTCCCAGAGAAGGTATTTAAACCTTGGGAAGTCTGAAAGACATCTCTGTGCGACTGCACTGAAGGTGATGTGTGACACACAGAAAAAGATGATGCCTATGGAGTTGTGTTAAAACTCCATAACCAAAGAACACACAAGTAAAACACACATCAAAATACATGGAAGAGTGGTACAAAAGGCTCACACTCTTTCCAGGTAAAAAAAAAAAATCCTAGAAATCCAGCAAAGTTGCTGGGGTCTCAAAAGGTAAGGGAAATTAGCACATTTTGAGAATTCTCCCTAACACATTTAGCCTCATTCGATATTCCTGACCTAACCCAAGATCTCCTGAAATTGCCCATGCGATTAGTTTGAGTCTGGCTGACCCCACTAGTGGATGGCTGAAGTCCCTGGGGTCTTGCACAATGAATTTGTGGCTGGGTAGTGCCACTGGGCTGTGGTGTGATAATTCCAGTATACTGGGGAACCACACCTGACCCCTCCAATCCGGCGTTATTAGGACTAGCGATGCTTTCTGCCGTCTCACCTAGGCTAGCGTCCTCGCTATCATGGAGAAAGGAGGAAAAGCATAATTTGCCTGTTGGAACCATGTTTGCAGGAAAGCGTCTGTCGCTTCTGCTTCTAGGTCCGGTCTGCAGCTGAAGAAAAGGGTTAACTGTTTGTTCAGTCTCAATGCAAATAGGTCAGTTTTCCCGTTTTTATTATAAGAAATAGGTTTTACAAAGACATGCAATATGGAACTTTTAGTCATGGTCAGATCCCTATGTATCTTCTCAAAACCGTTGAGGGCACTCCCACCTCCCTAGAACAATCTTCCTACTTCCACTGATGTTATGCAGTGGCTATTTTACTAGTGTCAGAGTACCTCTACTATCTGGTCTTCTGATAAACCCTGAAGAAGATCCTGTGATCTGTGGGACTTGAAAACCTGTGTTGGGCCTAACATGCATAGCTACAGTCCAGGAAACAGTGGTTGCCACTAACCCTTACCCCACTGTGCTCTGATTATTCCTGAGAAACAGCAGCCTTCAACACCATCAATCACAATGGGTTATTTTATCTATTGATGATTTGTAGGGTGCCCACTAATAATACATTGCCTACCAATAAAACAATGAATACAATTCAAATCAATGTGCATCACGCACAGAGCAATACACAACCAAGGTGCAGAATTCCTGAGAGATAAATTACATGTACATCAGCCAACAAGAACGCTCAGATCAAGCAACAACATCCGCCTGGATCCAAAACCCTACAACAGAAGAAAACTCGGAGGATCCTCTTTCTCTCACCAGGCACCGAAAACTTGGAATGACCTACCAAAGGATATACGGAACACAAGAAACCACCTATTATTCAGGAAACTACTCTTGGCTTTTTACTGCGTAACTAGAAGACCACCCACAAGAACACGCACACACCGCTAAAACAATGATCAATGAAGATACCGATGCCGGTTCCCAACAAGCAATCGATTACAAACAGAATCTAATGAACACACTCTGCGACATACCATACAACAGATTGTGAGGTACCCACAAGAGGAGGACACTGAAGACTCAATACATAGACAGACCGAGACGGAAGCGCTTGCACAACACATCCATAGCATCCTGGCCTTATACCACTCCCTTATTTCCAGCAGACCAATTCACATAGATAGTAGGGAAAAGGGGCCACCCAACCCCTGCTCTGATACCTAAGGAGGAGAATAGACACACCAATCACATTATACTTAGTTCATTAGAATACAACAGGGAGTGCGTTACACTAAAACCCGCAACAGTCCGACAGTCAAGAAAGAATAGCAGCAACTAATCCCACCGGTAGTAACATAATTTAAATGGAACAAGATGTGCCACAGCCAGGATTCTCACCCCACTAACCCCATCTTCAAATCTCTGCATACCTAACTCAAACAAAAATTCACACAACCAACTCTCGCCCAGCAGACCGCACGCACTTCACCACACCGCATCAACAGCAAACCAACAACACATAAACAGCACCAACTGCACACGTGGTCTCGCCCCGGTCCAATACTTACACCAAAGCACAGCGCACAGTGTATACCGAGCTGAAGCCACCAATAGCCCACCACCTCTCTCACTCTCCTACTCCCTCTTCTCCTGACTAACTCAACCCCACCCCTTCTTGTTTACAGATCTGCCAGAGGGCCTGGGGACACTCCGTTGGTGATGGTGCGCAATGTAAATACCTTTAACATGCAACATTTTACAGTCATTTGGTGGCACCGTAGAAATGTTTTAGTGTGGCACGATGTGTCCAGTTTTCTTTGCGTAAATGGTTCATTCCTTTCTGGCCAAACCACACTTACCAAGTAAAACTATCATCCTTCGTCTGCAAAATCGTTGACATCACAAGTGGAACGACACAACTGTCAGTCTTGTTATGAGCCCTTTTGAAGAATTGCATGGCATTGCAGAGACATATCCTCGACAACTATGATTTGAGTTACTACATGTAAACCAATGAAACCTGGATTCACTTGAACATATTTGAGTGGACTGAATGCCATTAGCACAGAGCTGTCAAATATTTCCAGAAAAACAGACACTACCTGAATGCATGACATTTGTGCACCTACACCATGATGAAGTATGTGTCTCACTGTTTGATTGTCCCTGTACCATAGGGGTTCCTACCACTACCTCCCACAAACCGTGTAACCAAGTAGTACTGCTTAATGCTGACTTTCCCTTCAAACCTCAAATCAATGAAGCAACCAAAATGTTGTTCAGATAAAACCAGCAAGTAAGAGGAGAACATGCAAGCCACACATACCCAGTGTCAGACTGTCCCTTATAGGGTCTAAAATAGTCACAAATCCTGTAATTGTATCAGCTGGACATCTCACCGTCATCTATATACTCCAGCTCATTGAGGGGGCATTGAAAGCCAAATAACCATATAATACACACTGCCAAACCACCTCTACCACAGTTGGTAGCTGCACTTCATTTTTTTGCAACAGGCTCGTTCCCATACACTAGTGGCTTAGTGCATGGCCTGGCCCACACACATTTTCATGTGCACTCACACAGGTGTTAAAAGCTCTCCTCCTATAACATGCAGCGGCACAGATTGGCTTTCCCACAACCAATGAGGCAATGCATGCTGTCCGAGCATGCTTTTACAACATTGCATAATTTCTGAACACCATTGGTGCTCTGCAATGCACACGTGCGTTGTTAGTGCCAACCCACGAAATAGAGCAGGTTGTTTGAAACTAAAAAAAGGCTCTCCCTTTATGTGCAAACAACATACAATGTAGACATGCCCATCATCCACTGGTGTGCTAGGTTCCCTTGGTCCATGGACAACTCGATGTTACCTAGCTGCAGTACCATGCCTGCGTACCTGGCCACACACAGGGGACAACGGATGTGTTTCAAATTCCCCAGAACGATGCCGTTCGTATTATCAAGGGCATTCCCAGGAGTGAGCATATCTCGTTCGACAGACAGCCTCTTCACTGGCTGCCCACTGCGGACCTAATTCAGTCTAAAACTGCATCCATAGTGCATAAATGCTTAATGTAAATGCATCTGACTACTTGAAGCTCTGTATTTCACTATACAAACCAGGACGCACCTAACGCTCCACCGATATGAGACTTAGGGGCTGATTCATGGAATAAATGTGCACCGCGAAAGCGTGCAAATTGCAGCGCAAGGGTTATAAGGTGCAGACACCTTTTTTGACACAACTTGTTGGTATTGAGTATATTGTTTTATTTATGTCTCCTGTTTATTATTTTTGTCACCTATACAGACCTTGGAATTGGAAGGGGTACTTTGAGAACCCATTTATTAAAATAGACTTGATTGAAGAAGTCTGAAGCTATTAACATCGACAGTAGCACTACTAAAGCCACACTTAGAGGTATAGTAGTTGTAGCTTGTTTAGGGAAGGCCTATTTAGGACCTGGTCCTAGTCTTCTAGCCACCGCATTGGTGTAGTCTAAAAGTGTTGTGTGTTACATTGAGAACATAGCCCACTGTCTTATATGGAGGTGTTGGTTTTGTTCTGTGCAGGTGGCCTCATTTGGGATCGCCACGTTCTCTACCTGGGATTACATGGTGGTGAAGAATTTATGCATTTTTTTACCCCTGAAGAAAGTTCAAGCATTGAGAAGCTATAAAGAACTGAAACATGTCGGGATATGGTTGTTTGTGAATTTACACTTTGTTTAAATACATAGTGCATTGTAATTGTTATGTGTTTGTTGAAATTTACATGTTGTTAATTGTGATGTAAATTATCCCATTAGGTTGCTGTTATACCCACCATGTGGGTCTAAATCTTGGGTCATATTGCATGTGTTTTAAACAAGTTTTTTAGTAGTGTTTTACCGATTTTGGAGAATTAAAATGGTCAAATTTATAAGAATGCTTTGTGTACCAAGTCCATTTTTTCAGGACCAATGGTTATAGATCATAATTAACATCCTTCGTTAGACAGATGAGAGACCTATTAGATTGTTATGCACCCTTTCTCCTTTTTGTATACATATTGATAATCAGAATACATCATGTACATAGGATACCACAATTACAATGTCAGGGTGCGCATCACACTGTAGGGCAAGGCAACTGTCAACAACAAAACACCCCCCCTCCCTCACAAATCACCATGACCCACTGAACAACTGCACCTGGGTTATGTAGCCTTCATCCTTGAAGTTCACCTGGCCACAGGATCACCCTTCCCCTTTGTCACCATCTTCCACCTTGTGTGTAAAAAGTGTCCAGCACCCTCAGAGCCCACCTTGACTTGCAAAAACACCAAATCAAAGAGAACTCAAAGCAGGCCAACACAGAAGGCAAGCAAAAAGCCTGCAGGCAGCAAAACAAACCAGAAGAGCCTCCAGTAGGTGACTTGAAGTAGCAGTATGTCACAAAGCCCAAGTACTACCACAATGACGTAACAACCAAGGTAGCACAGTAAAACAATGTCACAACAGGATGTGTACCATGTGTGGTACATAACACAGAATGATGCACCACGAACTGATGTGTTCTGTCACAGCTCCCATGTACAGGTGCAGGAGTGGCACGACCCAACCACCCCCACCGTGGTCTGGGTGCCTGCAAGGTCAAACTCACACAGGCCTCTGAGACCCTGGTGGGGAAGGAGGGTCAGGGATATGCAGTCGGGACAGGCATTGCTATACTGGATAACCGGAATGAGGGGCAGGAGAGGGGAGTAGGATTGACACGGGAAAGTAGGAAATGCACAAAACTGTACTACTCACATTAACACATACACAATTACACCAAACTTGATCATCATGCACATAGTAACAAATTACTCAAACGGAAGACAAAGAGAAACTTATCTCTGGGGTGAGTGCTGGCCTCCTGCCTGCGCACTCTCAGGTCCGGTAACAGGAGCATTTCAATGCTGCAAAGAGAGCCACAGTTACTAATCTGTGCATGCCCATAACACACAAACACACCACCATATATGCCCCAAAGTAACACACTACTCTACAAACAAACAATCTGGTGTGGATGCTTCGCACCCATACGTAACATTAGCCCTGTGTTGGTTCATACACAGTCAATGCAGTAGGTCAGGCACCGGTGGGTGCGTGACAAATGGAAGACCAATGTGTCACGATTCACACAACATGCAATGTTCCCTGGGTAAGCAGCCAGACGCATATAGCAAGGTATGACTTCAGAACAAGTCGTGTTCCACCATGACCGAAATAAAGTAGGTAGTGTATGTGTCAAATTCTACATGGGAATGAAATGCACTGCACACAAGTCTGTCCCTTGATGTCTGTCTCTGTGAGCTGCTTCTTTCCATGTCTTGGAATGCTACATGGCTAATACAAGTGCCTCAATGGACCATGGTGGACGGGAGGATATTTGCCACTGCCCCTGCAGGTGCCCCAGACAACTTTCCCATCAACTAGCCATTAGTCCACCAACGCATCTCAGCTGTATTGTGCGCTTCAACACCAATATTTGTCCAAGCTCACCGTCAGTGCTGCTACTAAGCATGCCTGTGCAACTGGCCTGGTGAAAGGTTTGCTGCGTTGTGGCCCCCCTGTGCTGCTCACCTTGCCTGGAGTCCCTTGAAACACGTCAGCTGTTTTTGGATGTATGAGCGCAATCCCTGTGCCTCTGCTTGCACACACATGCGCATGTCAGCACCACCAAATGTGTCCAGCTTCCAGACGTCCAATGGGCCATGTCTGCTGGCAAAGGTGGTCTGGAGGCTCATCCCCCTGCAGAAAGGGCATGAAACACATGATTAATGCTTTAAAATCATCTGTGTGTGTCTCTTCAGGCATTTCATGACTGGACCATGTCAGAGACATACATCAGAAATCACACCATTAGTGCGTCTTTCAAAGGCAAAGTGTGGTACACACTATCTATGGCATGAATTGCAACAAGCACATGTACAGTAAAAATAAGAAACATACTACACAATGCATAGCAATTAATGTACACATGAATCATGAAACCCCCCATCTAGCGAAAGAAGAACAGTGGTCAATAACATCCCTATCATCCCCACTAGGGGTGTTAACAGAGGTTGGACAGCAGCAGACATGCCACAGATATGACAGTCCAAAGCCCTTGTGTAATAGGCTGTTACACCGAACCATCCTTGCGAGCCCATGGATATGGGAAGCAGGAGTGGCATATGTGAGTCAGGACCCCAAGCTGCAAACACATACACAAGACAAGCTTGAAGGGCCCAGCTGGAACAGATAGTGGATGCCTTCAAAAGCCACAAAGCACCACACCGTCACATGAAAGCACAATAGACAAGCAATTTTAAACTATATTAACTAATTACACTAACTATGAAAAACCTGCATTACCTAATTAAATTAACTATCAAATTGAAACTAAACTAACTGAACCAAAAGAAAAATAAAAAATGGCCACATACGACCCGGGGCGGGGGAGACGCCCAGGAGGGGGGAGGTACAGGATGCTGCTCAACACCCACATGCGATGATGTTGAGGAAAAAAAAAATGCCATGGGCTCAACGCCTGCACAGCCCGACCTATGTGGGAGATACATTGTCGTCCGAGTCTGGCTCTTCCTGGAAAGGAGGATGTGACACAGGAGCCTGACCACGCCTAGTCACAGCTTGCCCCTCGTCGGCAGCAAGTCTGCCGGACGGGTGAGCCTGGTTCTGTATGGCGATGACACATAGGTCTGCATGCAGAACCTCCCGTGATACACGTGCTTCCTCTTGCAAGGTAGCACGTGTAACACGGAGTTCCTCGTGCAAGGCCTGGCTGGACAACCGCTGCACCTCCCGGCAAGTATGTAGCTCAGCCGAGATGGTATGCTCAAGCTGCGCAAACCTCTCCTCTGCCCGCTCCCTCTGGGACATCATAAGGACACCCAGAGTGGATTTGAGGGAAGCATACTCCTGCCTCAGGGTCTCCATGTGTGCCTCTGTGTGAGCAGCAATTGCTTTACGCAGAGACAACATTTCAGCCTGGCGTGCCCTGTCTGAGGCCGCCATGCCCAGCCTGAGCGAGCGAGCCGTGGACCGTGCCGCCTGCTGCTGGAAAAGCACCTGCCTAGCAGGCGGGAGCACGGATTGGGCCACATGCTCCATGCTCTCAGCAATGTTCTCCATTGCTGCCCCCTGCTGTTCAGAATTGGCAGTCATGTCTTGCTCCCACGCAGTATACTGCGGTTGCGCGCGGCTACCGCATTGCTGGGCTTGACCCCTGCGGGACCCAAGGACCGGGTGTCCTCGTTGTGTTGGCACCGCCCGCGGCTGCACAACTACATGCCCCCGTCGACGTGATGTCCCAGGCACATCAGTGACTGGTGTGGAGGGTGACCCTGTGTCCCGATCCACCACAGGCGGAGGTTCCAACACTGTCTGACCCCTCAGTGCAGGTGTCGCGGACAGATGAGTGCCCACATCAGAATCACTCACCTCTGACATATGGACCTGATGCACATCTAACTCGACATGGACATCAGAGTGTTCATCAGAGCTGGACTCATTGCCAGCCAGAGAGAAGATGGACTGTAGCACATGTGGGTTTTTTGTGGCCTACCACCCCACTACCCCCACGTGTGCCGGGATAACAACCCTGTGCCTGGCATGACAACACCATTCTCTGGCTCCATTGCTTCATCATCTGAAAAGTAAAGAGAAAAAAGGTCACTACACATATTAGAAGCACACAACACACACACACACGCACACAGACATCACACAGACACCAAACACATCAAGCAGACATGTCACACACAAAAAAGAACCTGCCATGCATGCTGGGTCAACTTGACATTGCTTCTGTGATTAGGCATGTTGAATGGTGTCAGTTTGCACAGAAGTGGGTCGATGCAGTGCAGCAAATTTGTACGTTACTCACTATCTACATGTACAAGTACTTTATGATGTGTGTCAGAAAATGTGAAGGCAGTGCAAGGTCAACTTCAGGCATCACGTGCAATGTGCATTCAATGGGTAGCATGGCTACAAGCAAACCACCCCTCCCCCAAGTGCAAATGCAGGGATACCTAGCATGGTATCAAAAGGCTGACCATAGACCTGTGTATTGACAGACAGTGTTGACTAGCATCAACTGCATCATGTGAGTCAAGTGACAACACAGCAAATGATGATGGGACAGTAAGCAGGACACATGATGAAAACTCTGGAGTACACCCACGTGTGAAGAAGACACTACACCAGCTGGACAGAGTCATTGACCATTGAACAGGCTGAGGCCTGTGACCCACACAGACTGTCACACTCTAAACATGTGTGCGACGCAGGACTGAGCCACAGTCGACATAGGAAGGCTGATGAAATGCCATGCAATGTAGGTCACCCTGGACTCATACTACAATGATCATCCAGTCAAGGACACATAGGGGCATGCGTGGAATACACATGGAGCATGAATGGGCACTCATGTCCCTGCGGGGCATCTGACCTCTGCACAGTCCAAGTGAGACACCCTGCATCAAGTACAAAGGATGTACCACACAGCATTTGTCTGGCAGATTGGCCGCTGGAAGTTAGCATGTACACAGGACGCATGAACAGGGAAGTACTCAATGGCAAAATTGAAGCAGACCAGTGCAAAGGTGGAATTGGGGTGCAGAGTGGGGGTTGGGGGGGCAAGGGAGCATGCCTACAGGGAGCACCCGCATGCAGGCAGAGGACACATGCACGTCAGTCATGCTATGACATAGTTCCTCGGCTGAGAGGAAGGTCACCCCACGCTACATGCAGAAAGGCCAGTGTGCTGGAACATGGACTGGAGGGGCATCCTGGTGACCAGCATGTGAGTAGGGTGCAATAGTGGTGATGCGGACAGTCCCCGTCCGCTCCACATGTCCACCATTCAGCAGAGCAGCCATGCATCAGGGAAGCATTGCATTACTTGCACATCAGAACCATGTACACGTGACATGTAGTGGCAGTCATGCACAACACATCACACAAGTAAAACACACATGTCCTCAACAAACACGCAGCAACACTCACTGGACTGGGGCATCAAAGTCCGGCATCTCTCCCACTCCTTCGACCAATTCAGATGGTGTAAACTCCACAACGAGTGACTCATGCGGCGTGAGGTCTTCCTCCTCAGGTGCAGGCCCACTGCCAGTCACCAGAGTCAAGTTGTAATTTGAGGCACGCTTAGCCTTAGCGCTGCGTTTGAGGTCATTCCAACGCTTTTTGCACTCTTGCGCCATGCGCACCTCATGGCCGAATGCACTCACATGTTCCGCAACTTGCTTCCAGTGGGTATCACGGTGGGCAGCCGTAGTCTGACAACTAGGACCCAGTAGCATGTCACGGCTTTGGTCCCGCACGTAGTCCACGAGGAAGTCCAGTTCCTGGTTGCAGAAAGGCTTCTTCCTCGACATGCAGGAGGTCATGGCTGTGTGTGGGGTCCCAGCCTGTGCTGCAGATGCAACCTTCCTCCTCTTGGATTGTGGCGCAGACCCTGGCTGGTGGATGCCGCCCTGATCAATATGGCCAGTGGCACCGGTGGATTGAGCCAAGGGAGTGGCAGGTGGAGGGACGACCAAAGGCTTGACTTGCATCAGTGGCAGCTGGGTGCCCTCTAATGGACCCTGCGCAGCAACATCTGCTGTGGCAGGGTCATTGACCGCGACTGTCCTGGTTGGCAGACTCACAATTGGGGAAGTTGTTGGCTGCATCTGCCCCTGCACTTGCCAAAACCCGGCTGTTCGGGGCAGCAGATGACATTACTGCCCAAGGGACACGTGTCTTGGTCAGGGCAGCCGTGCGTGCACCTACGGTTTCCCTCCTGGCCTGTTGGAAATCTTCCAAGGACTCTTCAAGTGCCAACGTAGCCTGCGCTGGCAGACCCTGAGCCTGGGTGGTGGTGTCCACAGCTGCACCTGCAGCTACCACTACCCTAGGGCCCGTGGCAGTCGATGAAACGGACTGCCGGGTCACACGGGCGCCAGTGCCAGATGCAGAAGCTGCATCTCCCGGAACCACAGGGGGTGGTGACATGACTGCACCGACACATGGCACAACATCGTGCTCAAGTGGCGCACCCCTGCCTCCTCCCCCGCTGCGGACACCCTGGAGTCCCCCTACTCCCTGGTTACCCCGGCCACGTCCCTGACCACGCCCGCCACGAGGAGGATGCCCAGCTGAGGCGCCCCTCACCTTTGGTGGCCTCCCAACCATGGCGCAGATGGAGTACTGCCGGCACAGAGGGAGGAGTGCCAATGGGAGGTGTACACCACAATTGTCCTGGGCAATTGGGGTGAAGTTGGTGGGATGCAAGATGTTAACAGCCCCCCTGCACCTGTAAGGCTTTATGTGACCCCGGTGATGTAGTGACGGGTCACGCAATGCTCAGGCACCCCAAAACTGCAGTATAACCGTGCATGCAACCCTGCAGCCTACATGCGTGGAATTAACCTCCTGCAGTACGCGGTGGCACCCAGTAACACGAAAACGTATATGCGTGAGACACGCAGGCTACTATGACCTCGAAAATGGGTGCGATACACAGGAGCACCCGCAGTGGGAAAAATAGCATGTGTGACTCACCGTCTGACTAGCGTGATAATGAAAAACACGCGTAGCCAATACCGCCGCCAAAAAAAGAGATACGTCCTTGATCCGCTGTAAAGTTGTGATGGCACGCAAAACAAAACGAAGTAGCAACACACGTCGGTCTCCACGAAAGGCACATACAGCGAAATGCTGGCCCCGCTCACCTTTAACCCGTGCTGAGGGAAACGCCCACGTGCGTCGCGTCACTTACGCGTGTAGCCCCTTTCCTCGGATTACATGCATTCACACACGGACGTGCGTTTTTTTCACACGCGCGCTGAACCACTATGCCCACGTCACGAGGGAAACGCCTGTGCGCGCTACATCACAGACGCGCTTACGCGCTAAGGGCCTTTCCTCCAATTACACGCTGACGTGCAATTTTTTCACGTGCCAAATCACTCCATATCAAGCTGGCCACGCAACAACACACAGAAGACCACGCTCCTGTCCAGAAGGCCGAATTACTGCCCCCCAGAGCCCCGAGCACGCTCCCACCTGCCATCTGCTGCTGCCTGCCTGCCTGCTGCCCACGTGCCCTGCTATTTGGTGCCTGCACGTCAGCCAGGGATGCAGTTGCTGTGACCACACCTGCTGGAACTGAAGACTCCCGACTGGGATACCATCGCTCCACAGCCCAGCCCCAGGACCCAATTGCCCACCCACACCTGCCTCTGAGGTTTCCATGTCGGGCACAACACCATCTCGCACCACTGGCAACCCCCAGCCAGAGAGGCAGAGGGCCACCAGCTTCAGTTCCAGGGAAGTTGGTGTCCTGGTGGAGCAAGCCCTGGGGCAGTATGATGCCCTCTTTGGAAGTTCGCGCGCCGACAATGAAGGACGGACCAGGATCTGGATGGACATTGTGACTGCCATCAATGAGGAGGGGGTGGCAGTCCGCGACATCAAACATGTCCGGAAGCGCTGGGAGGACTTCAGGTCCAGGACCCTCGACAAGGCCCGGCGCCTCTTGAAGGCAGTGGATGCACAGGGGCCCCGGGGCCACCTGTCCGACCACCAAATGAGGGTCCTAGAACGCATACGCCCAGCGCTCCACGTCCAGGTCCTTGAGAGGCAGACCCGTCTGGAGTCGAGCGGTAAGTGCACATGCATACTGATTGGACGCTGTGCGTGTTGTGGTGCACCAGTAGTGTGCAGGTTGCACATGTGTTTTTGTAGGGCCATGTATGGATGTATATGTACAGGGGCGTGAGGCTGCCACATGTGAGTCCTCTCATGTGTGAGACACATCGATGGTGTATGTGTTGCTAAGCATGCTGGCCAAATGCAGGTGTGGGAGCACACATGTTTGAATTTCTGTGTATGCACGTTGCCATGGTTGTGGTGTCACACATGGATGGTGGTTCCTGCTGCATGTATCTGCACTGTGTACATGTGCATTTGTGTGTATTTGACAAGTGTGCAACTGTGATGCAACATGGATGCATGTGACACTGACATGTAGGAGGCTGATTGCCAGATGTGACATGGATGGTGACATTATCACTGCAGTGGTGGAGATGTACAGATGCATGTCAGTCTGGTGGCATGTGTGCATGTGTTGTGCACTCCCTGTGTTTCATGTGACGTCAGGCTCACCTTCTGCTGCTCGTGCTGTTGTTTGTGTATGGACGGTGCTGCCTGGTGCAATATTCCTGTGGATTTGCTCATGTGTGTGAGTTGAAATGACATGTGTGTTGGGGAGTGTGATGCCATGTCTGTAGTTTTACACTGCCACTTATGTGCAACTGTCATGTGTGTATCAGTCCATTGTACAGTGCCCTGATGCCTGTGTTCTATCTCTCCCTGTCTACAGCGTCAACTGATGAAGAGGGCGGAGAGGGTGCTGTGGAGCAAAGCGGCAGGGATCGCACCACCAGCCGGAGACACAAGGCCCGGCTCCCCTCCCAGGTTGTCATCTCGTCGGGGAGTGAGGAGTCTGGTGCCGCGTCCCAGGCCGCAGCTGCCAAGGGTATGTCCAAGAGGTGGAGGTCGGAGGTGGACTTCTCGGTAGCAGAAGGGGCAGCTGAGACCCCACAGGGTCCGATGGAGGAAGATGGCATGGAGTCATCCAGGTTGGTGGGGGGTTTGGCAAGGAGGAGGCCGTGGAAGGGACACACACGGGGTCTGGAGGTGGGGATTCCACTGGTGCTAGTGGTGCACTGCAGGGGCAGGGACAGGAGGCAGCACAGGCCGCCGCGGAGGTGCCTGTGTGTAATGCTGTCCCCGATCCTTTGACTGCATCATCCTGCACCAGCAGGGATGCCTACGTCCAGACCCGTTTTCAGGGAGGGGATGAGCGCACAACACCTGGCCTTCCTCTCCCTGCAGACGTGGCAATCTGGGACCGGGTTGAGCCTGTCCTGTCTGGGATGGCGTTGCGTCAACGGGGCATGCGAGGTGACCTGCAGTGTTTTCGTGAAGACACTGCACGTCATCTTGGATGCCTCGTTGACCGCGTTGACCTACTGGGACGTGTCACCAGGGCTGGATTCCTCCGTATGCTGGACCTTATTCCGACCCCCTCCTCACCTGAACCCCCTATGCGTCAGTCGTCCTCCATGCCATCTTCCCACCCATGTATCACTTGGGTACCCTGTGGAGCTGCCTCTGACCCTGCGGCCAGGCTGATGGAGGACACATCCCTGCCACAGTCGGGAGTCAGACGTCCAGCAGGGGTGGCCACCTCAACAACTACACCCCAGCCGGAGGAGGACGTGCAGGCAGCAAGAGCAAAGGCACAGCAGCAGCAGCAACAAGGTTGGAGCCATGATGGCTCGGGGCCTTCAACATCTGAGGGGCAGGCATCGGCCAGAGGGCAGGAGGACCCAGGATTGGAAATGTCTTCCATGTGGCAGCGGTTGGGCCAGGCCATAGGTGCGGAGCGGCGGCGGGCGGAAGAGGCACGGCTCACAATGGACAGGGCGGAGAACTCCATGCGGAGGGCACTAAGGCGGGCCGAGTGCCTCGAGGCAACTCGCAGGGAGTTGGAGGTCAACATGTCATCATCCCTGCGAACCCTCATGGCCATGGAAGAGGACCGCCTCCAGGACATCGAGCAGGAGTTCGATGATGCCCTGGCCCGGGAAATCGGGAAGTGAGCCGTCGGACTAGCCCGCCACCATTGTATATAGTTTGTAGTTTTAGGTTTCCTTTATCTTTTTCATTCATTTGGGGCGCTTGGACTATGCCCCGCCTTTTTGTATATAGTTCTTTATTCGGTCGTTTTTTTGCTAGGTTTCATTTCATTCGTTGGCTCATGGACCCTGGATTACTTCTTTGTACATAGTTGAACAGTGGATTTATCTATTATTATTTTTCTCACCATGGAGCAATGGATTTTACTGTTTCCGTTTCCTTTGGATTTGATTTGGTGGCCGGAGACTTTGGACACATTTTCATTTCGAGTTATTTGGATTCAGACTTCATGTTTTTCTTTTTGTGTTTTGGACATGCTGCATTTCATCTTTTTTTCAAACATTTTTTTCATGTTTTCATTTGATGACATTCTTTTTGTGTTCAATACATTTTGGTTTATTACTTTGATGTGTGGTATTCTCTCATTGGTTTCATGCATGTCACGGTGTAGGTTTTCACAATCACCAGCACCCATTGTGTGTGTGTAACAGACATGTGTTGATGTACATTCTTGCCATTTGGGTTGTATCATGTAATGGGCATTTCAATGTGGGGTGAATGGGATACTTGGTTGGGTCTTTGAACAGGGGTGGCGTGCGGTGGGATTTGGGAGGCCATGAGGCCCATGATTGTGGATCATGATGACGTGTTGGGGGGACATGAGTCGGGGCCTGCTGGCAGGTCCCCGTCAATGCTGGGTGGGTCGGGGTCCTGGGGGACATGAGTCAGGGCCTGCTGGCAGGTGCCCGTCAATGCTGGGTGTTTGGGGGTGCTGGGGAACATGAGTCGGGGCCTGGTGGCAGGTGCCTGTCAATGCTGGGTGGGTGGGGGTTCTGGG
This sequence comes from Ambystoma mexicanum, assembly GCF_040938575.1. Classification (NCBI taxonomy): domain Eukaryota; kingdom Metazoa; phylum Chordata; class Amphibia; order Caudata; family Ambystomatidae; genus Ambystoma; species Ambystoma mexicanum. The sequence goes on along the minus strand of NC_090930.1, from coordinate 499,091,412 downwards.
GGACATGAGTCGGGGCCTGCTGGCAGGTGCCCCTTACTGCTGGGTGGGTGGATGTGCTAGGGGACATGAGTCGGGGCCTGCTGGCAGGTGCCTGTCAATGCTGCGTGGGTGGGGGTGCTGGGGGACATGAGTCGGGGCCTGAGCTTCACTGCTGGGGGGTGGGGGTGCTGGGGGACATGAGTCAGGGCCTGAGCCTCACTGCTGGGGGGTGGGTGTGCTGGGGGACATGAGTCGGGGCCTGCTGGCAGGTGCTCCTCACTGCTGGGTCGGTGGGGGTGCTGGGGGACATGAGTCAGGCCCTGAGCCTCACTGCTGGGTGGTGGGGGTGCTGGGGGACATGAGTCGTGGCCTGCTGGCAGGTGCCCGTCAATGCTGGGCGGGTGGGGGTGCTGGGGGACATGAGTCAGGGTCTGAGCCTCACTGCTGGGTGGGTGGGGGTGCTGGGGGACATGAGTTGGTGATCACTAATTCAAGGTGACTTGTGGGCTGGCTGGGGGGCATGCCCATGGTGGATGGGCTGTGTGCGGGACATGTCCAGGGGTGCAGGGTAGTCCCCTGTGGTATGGGCTGGCTGCAGGGGCTGTGGAGGGGGTAGAGGGCACATCTGGGAGGACCCACACTGCCAATTCACATGTGGGACTCCCCGCGCACCCCACTGGATACACGTACCCCGCTCTGACAGCGAAATCGCGTGTGACATTCCCTGCGATCCCCAGTAATACACGTACCCCGCTCTGACAGCGAAATCACGTGTGAAACTCCCCACGAACCCCAGTAATACACGTACCCCACTCTGACAGCAAAATCGCTTGTGAAACTCCCCGCGAATCCCAGTAATACACGTACTCCGCTCTGACAGCGCCAATCGCATGTGAAACTCCCCGCGAACCCCAGTAATACACGTACCCTGGTCGCACAGGGCCAATCGCATGTGAAACTACCCGCGAACCCCAGTAATACATGTACCCCGCTCTAACAGCGAAATTCCGTGTGAAATTCCCTGCGAACCCCAGTAATACACGTACCCCGCTCTGACAGCAAAATCGCGTGTGAAACTCCCCACGAACCCCAGTAATACACGTACCCCGCTCGCACAGGGCCAATCGTGTGTGAAACTCCCCGAGAACCCCAGTAATGCACGTACCCCACTCGCACAGGGACAATCGCGTGTGAAACTCCCTGCGAACCCCAGTAATACATGTACCCCACTCGCACAGGGCCAATCGCATGTGAAACTCCCTGCGAACCCCAGTAATACACGTACCCCACTCGCACAGGGCCAATTGCGTGTGAAACTCCCCGCAAACCCCAGTAATACACGTACCCCGCTCGCACAGGCCCAATCGTGTGTGAAACTCTCTGCGAACCCCAGTAATACACGTACCCTGCTTGCACAGGCCCAATCGCGTGTGAAACTCCCTGCGAACCCCAGTAATACACGTACCCCGCTTGCACAGGGCCAATCGCGTGCGAAACTCCCTGCGAACCCCAGTAATACACGTACCCCGCTCGCACAGGTCCAATCGCGTGTGAAACTCCCCGCCAACCCCAGTAATACACGTACCCCGCTCGCACAGGCCCAATCGCGTGTGATTCTCCCCGCGCAGGGGTGTACATGTATTCGGAGGGGTGCGCGGGGAGTTTTACAGGCGTTTTCGTGGTTCGGGGGCTGTATGCTGGTCCACTGGCCTGTGCGCCATGTACGGGATTTGTGCGCTGTGCATGGCGCACGGGGAGGGGTTGGGGGCGTAACTGGCACTGCTGCAGGGTTGCTTCGCCACTCTGCGCCACAGCTAGTTATGGATGTTAAAATCCATGAATACGCTGTGCGCAGAAATGGATTTTGGCACACGCGGCTGGCGCAGACTGTCGCACGCCACACACTGTGCGACAGCCGCGTGCGCCACTTGTGCGCTGGATTCTATGAATTACCCCCTTAGTAAACTCCAAGAGCTAAATATCTATGAAAGGCTTTTCCCACATTGGCCGCTCAGATGTGGAATTCCCTGTCTATGACCCTACGACTAGATAAAAATGACAAAACCTTTCAAACTTTGCTGAAGACCACCCTGTTCAAAAAGGGATTACTGATATCCATGGTGATCGTGATCGCCCAAAATTGAACTCTGTCTAAGTCTTTTCTTAAATGTAAGTCCTACGTGTTCATGTGCACCCAGATGCCTGCGGGTTCCCAGCGCATTATAAATAAATAAATAAATAGATAAATAAATAAATATGCAATAGATTCACCTGAATGCCTGGCCCTGGCTGTTCTTTTGTCCGCATCTGCTACCAGTGCATGTGGGGCAAGGTATATTTTAAACATTGGACACATCCCTGGGTTTTGATATGTAACTTCCAGTACATGGCCACAGTCATGAATTGTGGTGCCTGGTGGTGCAATATGTGGGATGCAACAATGCGCTCAATGATTCACAAGACAAAATGAATACATTTTCTATGTTATATTATAAAAACATGTTTTTTAAATACTTGTAATATGGGGCTTGCAGTCTAGGTAGTTTCACTATACATCTTTCTCTGAACCATTGAGGGGGCTCCCACTTTCATAGGCCAGTCTCGCTACTCGCACCGATTGTATGTAGTGCCAGTTTTACGAGAGCCAGAGTACCCCTACTATCTGGTCTAATGTTATACCTAAGGATGGCCTAATGGCCAAGGCCTTATCTCTCTGATTCCACAGGGACCTAGAGTTGGTAATTTGTTGTCCGCATTCACTTTCCTTTTTGATGGCCGTCTCTTTTCTTCCCTCTCCTGTCTGCTCTCATCTCCACCCTACTCTCTGTCTCCCTCTCACACTTTCTTTCTCCACACTCTCTCCCCTGGTCTTACCGCACTCTCCTCCTTCTCCTGTCTCCACTCTAAAACTTGTCTCTCCACTCTCCCTTCTCACTACTCTCTGTTTCCTGAAAGTATTTTTCGCCCACCCATCTCCTGTGTCTGCCTGCCAACTGTTTTCTGATCCTGCCCACTTCCCTCCAATTTTCACTCCTTCCAACACTCACCTCTACTCTCCTTCCCCCTGCCTCTCATTCCCCTCTTATATCCCTCTCTCCTACTCCCAACTCATCTCCTACTCTTCCTCCCAAATTACTTCCAACCTTCTATCACTCAAACCCAACTGGCACCACTTTGCCACCCCCAACACCTTACATCCTTTCTGTAATCACTTCGAAATCGCCTCCACGTCCTCCCCCAGCTGCTACACACCCCTCTGTGTTCTGTTGGACCACCTGTCATTCAGACCTAAACCTCACACCTCTAACTCTCAACTGACTCTGCTGGGTTTTAAAAGCCCTCCATTCCCGTCCTAGACGCCTCCTTCTGCTGCAATTGGCTGCTTGAGTCAGCTGATTCAATGGGACACACTATGCTATCTCCTTGAGGGCCTGATCTTTCCCTAGAAGTCTTCAAAAGGGTCTCTAGCCCTACCCCCATTTGCAGCAATCTTCTTTACTAGGAAGCACCTATGGTGAGTGGGATCGTTGATTTGCTGTTACTCTCCTGGATCCAGTAAGTGTTTGGGAATGGCTCCTGGTCCTGCTAATGCTGGGCAACTCCTTGGGAGGGGCTTGGTCCCTCAATCAGCTTTAAAGGGGAATGTATAGTCCATTCCCATTTTGGGAGCCAGTCCATTCCCCCTCCTCCATGCTGGGTCTTGTCCTTTTGGGCCAGGTGCCTTGTGGAACTTTTAGGCCTAGTTGTTCTTCATATTGTGCTTCTTCCTGGAAGTCACAATTCATTCCAGGTTTCTGATGACTTTAGTGCATTCTGGAAATTGTTGTTACAATTGAATCATCTGAATACATTGTGAAACCTAGCAAGAGGACAGAGGCTGATAGGTATTGGGACAGAGACAGAGACGCCAATGCGAATGCACTGCTCCACACATACCAGAGAGCTAGGGACATGGGTCCTTCTGAACTCCCCCACATACTCTCTGGTGTCCATGGACACCCTCGACACTCACCTCCAACCTTATGTTTTGGTTGCCCTCTTCTGGTCTAACTTCTCTTGGTCCCTGGGGCCCTATGCCTCTCCAGTGGGGATTTGTGGGGCTGTGATAGGTGTCCGTCTTTGGAAGGACTGTCTCTTCATGTGTCTCCACTGCTTTCCTATTGTGGGTATCATGGTTGGTGATTTTATTTCTACCTTAGTCCTCTTTTTATAATCCAGGTGTTCCCCAAGATCAAGGACAGATTTCCCCCCACCATCTATCATCTGGAAATTATTCTATGCCCCTCTCAGTCAGGGGTTTCTTCTGACCTAGTGGTTTCTCCATTATTTTTTTCCTGTTCCCGGGGTGTCTAGCTACTTATTTGTGTCAGTCCATCTCTTTGATTAAGGGCTTGGTTTTCTTCAGGTGCGTTCATCAGCTCTTTGGTGATATAGGACCCCACTTGTTCTGGGGTCAGACACAAAGCTTCCTGTGGAGGCTGGGTCTTAACTTCCTTTTTTAATAAAGGCTAATACCATTCCACAAGCCTGGGCTCCTGCTTTCCCTAGGGCCGTCTCTTCAGCCTCTTGCTAACCAATGTGTAAACCTCTAATGAGACCAGTGTTTCAGTTCTGTTGTTGACTCAGGTTCTGGTTTTCTCTCTGTTCCATGCTTCTGAATGCTGCTGGTTTGTGTCCTTGGCCTGGTGTCATTGCAGGGCTTCCTTAGATTTTCCATCGGTCCCTGAGGCCCGAACTTAGCTGGATTTCCAGTAGGAATCTATGAGACTTTGAGGCCTTTGGCGTCTCTGCAGATCTCTCAAGGACCTGAATATTATTGGCTGCATTCTGGTAGCATACCTTCCGATCCAATTGTTCAGGGTAGAGGGAGGGCTTGTAGGGCCCATTCTTTAAGGTATTATTTAGTTCTACTAAAGATTCTCCATGCTGTCTTTCAGTAGCAGCCTCACTCTGCACAAGCTGAGCAAGAAAGCTGGCCAAGCTGGCCTGTCCTCTTTAACCACCAGGGTGGAGGTTTAATAGCAGCTCATAATCCTCTGGGCATTTCTCTTTGGTCAGGTGCCTGAATCATGTTGGTCTTGATGGGGTCTATGCATTTCCCAGTGTTTCTGAGGTCCTGGTCTTCGTGCCCCTGTAATCCCTACCTTTAGATCTCTAATGCTCATTGGCTTTTGTAAAGTTAACTGTTTTGTCTGTAAATTCAACAGTTTTGTCCTTCATGACAGCTGTGTGTTTGTTCTAATTGTTATATAAATGATTTTGTAAAGCGCCCTGATGCACCTGTGGTTAGTCCCCCTCTGGCACATTGCATTATGTATTTGTGGCCCAGGTGGTCTCCTTGGATGGGTTAGCCTTTTATTCTTTGACTTTGGCCCATTCTTTCTTGACCTCTCTGATGGGCTTGCTATGAATACATCTTCAGCTTCTTCCCGTTCTCTCTCTCTCTTTCCTTATCCATCTCTTGCCCCACCAGTTTCCCATGGATACGGTGGGATTTAGACCATTAGGTTGTCAACTGAATTTTGCTCATGCCTATAGCCTAAACCGCTGGACGGATTTTCACCAAATTTGCAGCAGGAGCCACATGGTCCCGAAAGCATGCTTTTGTGAATTTGGTGTAAATCTGTCCAGTAGTTTTCTTTAAAACGGGCTAAAAGCAGGTACAAAAAATGTGTGATATCTGGGTTCGGCCTATGGACCCGCTTCCCTGTTCAGTCTGCGAACGGGCCTCCGATTGGCCAAGAGGGCGACTTGATGTCTGCGGACATAGGATGCGCCCACTGATTGGATGGTGAAAAGCGTGACGTGCATCAGATTGTTGGAAATGCCCGCTATGTTGGATTTGCAGTCAGCGGCCAGTGTCCGCGGACATCATGGTAAAAACATATTAAAAAACACATCATCACACTTGTCAAACTTATCAAGCAATCTCTGGGGAGGTGAGGGGTGATGAGGATGGGATATGGCCGTAAGAAGCCACAAAACAGTAGTTTTTCACCACTGAGGTCCGCAAACAGTCCAGATGTTCGGTGTAGTCCTGTCATGTTCGCAAACACTTCAGATGTTCAGGGACATCTATGCCTATTTCTGCAATACAGGGTTGGTGAAAAGCAGTTTTTGGATGGCTTATAATTTTGGCGCCACTCAATTTTGGCGTACTCAGTGGTACGAAATGAACCGTGCCTATTCCTAGAGGACAAAACTTACAAGACCAACTTTAGTTAAATTGCGACCAAGTGTAGCCGGGATTTGATGGTCCTTAGCATCTCCATGGCTCAACATCTTGCAGCACAACTTCAATTGGACCTGGACATGGCAGAGGAATCCTTTCGCAGTAGCACTGTTATTACTAACATTCAGGATTAATTCACCTTGAAGAGCACCTGGAAAGAAATAACCTCCTGGGAATGTACCAATCTGGTTTCAGATCCAGACAGGGTACAGAAACCACGCTCTTAGACTTGAAAAACCAGATGCACTCTACCATTTACAACAGCAAATTAGAACTGCTACTACTTCTAGACCTCTCAGCGGCATTTGATTTAGTGAACCACAAAATTTGGTGTCGTCACCTAGCCTGTGCTGCCAACTTCTCCTCCAAAGCCATTGCCTGGATTGAATTCTTCCTCTTAGAGCGTACTATGAGACTCTTCTCTAACCTACCAAGTGCTGCCCCAGCCGCTGCTCTCTGTGGAGTGCCCTAGGAATCCTGCGTGTCACCCACATTATACAGCATCTTTACCAAGCTTCTGTTTGATCGATCAGACGAACTTGGAGTGTCATAAACTAATTACGCAGATGACGCGCAGATCCTACTGCACCTATCAGGAAACTATGACAAAGATACTGTTACGTTCAACATGGCCCAAAATGAACTCAATATAAATGTTGACAAAACTGAGCTCCTGATAGTCGGTACTCAAATCTGCCTAAAAAAACTAGAGCCAAAATACAAAGCTTTTACAATAGATGGGAACCATCAATGTCTTAAAAGAGGTCATAACACTGGGGGTATACCTTGACTCTTCATTAAACCTAGCAACAAGTCAATGCTACTATCTCCTCAGCTTCATATACAGCCAAGCTCATTAATGCCTGCAGACCCTGCCTTATACCGGACAGCTGTTTAACCTTAGAGCCCTTATATTGTCCACACTGGATTACTGTAACATCCTCCTGGCTGGTGCCTCTAACAACAGCATCAAAAAGCTCCAAGTTACTCAAAATAATGCCCTTCGGGCTGCACTGAATATCCCTAGGAGAGAACATATTTCAGAAACAATACGCAAAGTGCACTTGCTACCTGTCCAAGACAGAATTAGATTCAAAATAAAATTCTGGCAACCACAGACAAATGCCTTATTAATATGGCCCCTGGATATCTGACTACCCTCTTAACCCCTACAAAAAACATGAAACATACACGTGCATCCACAGCCTTTCTCCTCACTGTTTCCAAATGTAAAAGATCTAAGGCTGGTGGAAGCAGCTTCCCAGTAATAGCTGCCAAAGAGTGGAACACTCTCCACCTTTCCATCAGAACGGACATATCCTTCAAAAGAAAACTTAAAATATGGCTCCTCACGTTCAAACGCTAGTACATCTTTACCCAGAAAGCTTCTGTTGCCTCCTGTAAATACCTGTTAGATCTGTAAATATTGTACATTGTAAATCTTTCATGATATTATATGATATAAATACCTGCTAGACCTGTAAATATTGCACACTGTAAATCTTACATTATATTATATGATATGTCTATTCAATTCTATGCATCTGTTAATCGTGTCTGTAAATATTCTGTCCAGCGCCCAGATACTTATGGGTTAGGCGTGTTTTACAAGTGTCAAATAAATAAATAAATAAGACTCAGCGATATCCAGAAACAATTTGAGGGGTTCAAAGGTAATACCTTGAATAAAAAGACCAAGAAGTTAGCCGGGGATATCCAAGAGTTCAAGCGGAAAACAATCTACCCTTACCTGACAGCTAATTACCTCCACGTTAGAAACATTGGTAGCAATCAGAGTAGGGGCTCACAGAGGGGTCGTACACAGCAAGTTACTTTATCTGATACTAGCAGCAACTCGTGACAAGGCTCCGATCAGGGCTACAACTTTCCGCCTTACTTGTTCCCCCTGCCCCACCCACCGCCACCTCCACAATGTGGGGGTTATAGGCCGTTTTTAGGCAGAAGTCCTACACAAGAACAAGGATGGGGCCAATACTACCCAGCTCTGAACTGGTATCAGACACCACAGAGACCACAACAGTGACGGAGGACCAACTATTAACAGCACAACCGTTGTCCCTGCCGGTGTTCAATCTATCAGGCAAGCAACTCTCTAAAGCTCAGACCGGTTTTCTAACTAAGGGGACTAAGGGACTATCTTTTTTCCCTACTACAAACACTGACTGGTTTTTGGTCCAATCAGATATATATACATTTCTGAGAAAAATCAGACTGCATTCCTTTTATTTAAAGACTCAGATACTGTCATAGACACAGGCATGAGGTACTTCTACTTTTACACCCTCTGATAATCAAGTCCCTAAAGCAATTATAACATTCGAGAAATGTGTCTTAATGGAAGTAAGAAAACTACAACAGAATAAGCAGCCATTGAGATACAACCTAAGTAACGCAGAAAGGCATGCCATTAAAACACTATCCAATGATCCTGAACTCGTAATAAAACCTGCAGATAAAGGTGGAGGCATAGTGGTGTTTAACACAATACCAGAGCATGGCGACGGACCTAATTGATGACAGTGATAGCTATAGAAAGTTACGCAAGGACCCCTGTGTCGATTTACGGAAGGAGATATTGGATGCTACATCCTTTGCACAAAAGAGATGCTGGCTCACTAAGGAGGAATTTGATTTCCTTAATACTGCTGAGTGCCCTATACAGGCATTTTATGCTATACCTAAGATTCATAAGGATGCCACTAATCCTCCGGGCCGCCCTATAGTCGCTGGCTGGGGATTGGTCTTAGAACCGATTTGTACATTCATTGACAAATTCCTACAGCCCTTAAGCCAAAAAAACGGACACATTTGAGATAGTATGTCGGTTATTCAAATATTTGAAGGAAGAACTTTCAACTCAACCGACGACATTTTGGTTACTTTAGACATACGGGCACTATACACAAGCATCTCACAAGAGGAGGCAATCCAGTGTATTCAGGAGAACCACCACCACAGGACATTCCAGCTGAATTTATCATGGAGTTGTTGTGTATCGCCCTCGAGAAGAACTACTTTAGGTGCAAAGACCAATTCTTCTTGCAAGTACAAGGTACGGCGATGGGCGCAGCCTTCGCGTCGAGCCTATCGGTCTTATATATGGCAATGTGGAAACAACACTTCATTTTGACCAATACCAATCCTTTCTATGCCCACATTAAAATGTGGTGATGATACATAGAGGACATCATCATCATATGGCAAGGCCCAGCTTAAATTCTCAATAATGTCTTCGTAGGGTTTAACCAACGCCACAGTAAAATACAATTTACCATGAATACCAGCACCACCAAGATTAATTTTTTGGTTTGATTATTCGTGACAGAGATAACATACTAGAGTGTTCCTTATATAGGAAACCGACGGATAGGAACACCTTGCTCCATTTTACGAGCTTCCATCCCAGGAGCCTTAAGGAAAACCTACTGTACGGCCAATTTCTCCACCAGAGGAGAAAGTGCACCTCCATTACAGACTATCAAATTCATGCTGATAATCTGAAAGATCGATTAGTGGCCAGAGATTATCCCAGGAAACTAGTGACAAGAGCGGTTTAAAGAGCAAGATACAGACCAAGGGAATCTGTTCTCACTACTAAAGAACATCATAACCAGAATACATTTGTTTTTGTACTGCCATACACAACGCACACTTTTGCAATGAAGAAAGCTATTAAGAAATTCGGGCCCCTGATACGGCTAGAAAGGACAGATGAACCACTGCCTCTTTTCGCAATGAAAAGACAAAAAAAACTTAAAGATCTTTTTGTCCACTCCAGACCGCAGGAGAACAGGAACACCATGACTGGTTGGGACTTGCGTCCCGTTACCTGCAACATCCCCTGTGGGGGATGTTCAGTACGCAAATTTAGCAAGAAAATCCAAGGGTTTGAAGTGCAGGGAAGACAATGCAATCTATGTCAACATACCAACTGCAAGACCCCCAATACCATCTATTGTATAGAGTGTCCTTGCAGACTTAAATACGTGGGACAGACTTCAACACCTGTGCATACCAGAATTGTGGAACATCGGTCTAGGATACGGTGCAAGAATATAAACGCACCACTGGTATCACACTACATGGAACACGACCATCCTATAGATGATATATCCTGGTGGATATTAGATCTTTTACCTATATGCACAGCCCAAAAGTTAAATACATCGGAATCAAGATGGAAACATCGACTTGATACTGTGGAGAATGTACTCAATGAGGCTACACCAAAGCATTGATAATTGGCCCATGTACCGTCAATGAGATGGATATACTTTATCTATCGACTCCCTGACCTTCACGTAGGCCTTTACTTGACTGTACCACTGCCAGTGCATTCCCGTAGCAGGCAATTCTTTTTCTACTAACTTTAATTCGTTTTATTTCCTTCTCTTATGTTTATTTTAGGACCTCAAGGGCGTACTCCATTATGTAGATTACATCGCATACATTGCCCTTGTAGAGTCATATCTCTATGCCAAGTGCGTGACTGGATTCACTGACTTACTTTAAGTCAGATGTTATAAGCTGGCTCAGGCTGTCTCAAGTTTCGGATGTCGGATATATCTATTGCGGCGATTCCAGGTAACCATTTCATTTGTTGCTTCATGGACATCATGGTTACTTTCTATATCTATCCCTAGCTATGTCTATCACCCGCAGTCTGTCCCTCTGAGAGGGGAGTCCTGCATGGGCTCCCGAGTAGCATGTACCGTGTTACTAACTTGCCATCCCCAGCTTGCAGTCAGCAGCCCTGCTCTGAATTAAATGGTGCGTGTCATAGTAGAACGTAATTTCTTTTACTTTTTCATTCTTAGAATTGGTGACACGTAGCTGTCTGCACGCCGTATCTACGGTACTCTAACTTTGGAGGCTTCCATGCCAGCATTTTTCAAGTGTACCAGCGATGCTACCTGGGGTGAGCTTTAATCTTTGGCGTGCAGCAAGCAGTTCCCCTGTGTTTTTCATTGCCTTGTTTCTTCAGTAGGTACAATTAGTATACTACCAATACACTTCTGTGCATATATCTTTGTTTTCCCATTTCTATTTATAGATCCTCGGGAATAAGTTTCGATCTTTTTTCGTTGTATGGGACCCTTTTCCCTTCATTACCAGAAGTAGATTGCCATCGCAATGTTACGCCCTCTTCCACACCGCTCAGCGTTAGCTATATGTTGTGTTATTCACTGACATAAGTATGCACCCAGTCTCCATACACAGGCTACATGTGTTGCATACAGTGTGGGCCTGTGGAGGGCACTGGACACATTGACAGTAGCCCACCACTCAATGGACATCGTCTCTTTACTAGTCCATGACTAACATGCAATCTTTAGTCAGTACACAACCCCCATCAGTTGACACCAGCCACTAATACTATGGGGTATTTGTCTCATTGTTTGCTTCCTTATAGGCGTGCCACACAGGATATTCCTGATATGCCGGTATCCACTGATTGTGTTCAGCTGTTCTTTCAGCTGCATTCCATCCTCGGGGACCAACAGATTTCTTTTGCGCTGTAAGTGATTTGAGTTTGGCTTTTTGACCAGTCACTTGGGTTTTGGGTGATGGTGTTGAGGCGCTGCACCAGCTTCAGTTTACACAAGGTGTCATTTTAATTTAGGTGGACAATTATATTCATTTTTTGTTGTAAATATATTTTTTTCAAGATGCGGTTGAAGGCACACACAGCGGGTTCTGCATATTCAGTTTTTTTGAATGCACCATATGCTTTTTAACTCATTGGCCCTCATTCCGAGTAGGGCGGTAAGGGATACCGGGCACCGGTAAGGAAACTGGTGCCGGTAATCCCTTACCACCCTACTACGAGGTCCCTTAGCACGTCCCCCCCTTAACGCCTGGTCTGACCAGGTGTTAAGGTTGGCACCCGTTAAGGGACCTAGGCTCAAATAACAGGCTTGGAGTACGCCAGCCCGTTATTTGCGCCCTCCTCATTCCCATTGAGCCCTATGGGGCCTCAAATGGGAATGGGGAATTGTTTGGTAAATGGGGACTTACCGGTCCCTCCAAGGTTGGAATGGACCGGTAAGTCCCCATTGTACCAAACCGAAGTCGGTACCGGTATGGGAGGCAGTCATGGCGCTAATAGCGCCATGACTACCACCATACTCACAATGAGGGCCATTGTCTTTGTAACTTCAATTTATAAAACTTGTTTTTCACATCCACAATCCTCCAACTTCCCTTGGGGTCCTGAAGAAGGTGGTTATTTCCATTCTCCACCGAAACGTCCCTGTACAACCTTAACCCTTTTGGTATGTCTTCAACTTTTCTGGGATGTAGACCTGGGATGTGTGTCTAGTTCTGATCATATTTCATACTTATGGTCTATGAAGTATTGGCTTTCAGCTAACATTGTTGGAATTAGCTAGACAAGGTCAGCAGCCATAGGATTTAATCCTAATTTGGGCTCATGCTCATGTCTATTTGGAAGTATAGCGAAGCATTCCTTTTTGTCATTCACCTTGTGACCTATTGTTGTTTCTATCTGACAAAGGCCTATAAGTGACATATATGTTCTATTGTCTGCATAATAGGCTATATAGCATGTAATATCTGTTCTAGCACACTGCTATTTATAAATTTTGATTTATCATCAGGTCCAAGGTGCGATTTTGCCTTTCTGTTTTTTGTTCTATATGTCTACTTTGAAGCAGATTTTATGGAATTTAATCATTTCCCAAAACAAATTTGTAGGACCCATGGGTCTACTAATAAACAATTTTTTCATTTATATTTGTGCCTTCTCTCAGATTTATTTTGATACTATCCACGACAGCCACCTGTCCTATATGACAGTGTGGCTCCTTTGAATTGGTTTTCTAATTGGTTCATTTAGGGGACCCCCCTCTACCCCCCTTTTGTGTGATATTTATAAAACTCATTTGTTCCCATTTATGCTTTTGAGTTTTTCCCTTTTGTTAAGCCAAACTCAATGAAACTGCATGAAACTTTGGAATTCTATTCTATACTTGATTCTGAATGGTTTTGCAAAGTTTGTTGGGATTCTGTCAAGAGTGGGCAAAATATTGTAAAGGCTTATAAATGTGGTGCCATTTGACAAATCTACACAAACGTTTGCAAAAACATTTTCTGCGTGATTCATGGAATTATTTGCGTGAAAAATGCAGATTTGCGTGCCTTTCTGCCCGAAAATCCCTGTTTGAAGTATGGGGATTTACGTGCAGAAAGGCACGCAAATCTGCGTTTTTCACGCAAATAATTCCATGAATCAGGCAGTTTAGATCCAGATATAAATGTTTATGTAAAGTTTGGTGGGATTTTGTCAAGAGGGGGTTAAATTAGAGGGGGGACTCAACATTTTTAATTGGCTTATAACTTTTTTGCCATTAGACAAACATGGACAAAAGTTTCCAGAAGGATTATAGAGCCAACCTTGAATGCTTGTGTAAAGTCTGAATGCGTTTTGTCAAGTGGGGCTAGGTTATATGACTATTGTATGTTGTTACATTTTGACACTTTTGGACAAATAAAACATGGGCGGATTTCCAGCAAACTCATGTAAGGAGCATTGGCAAGGACCTTAAAGCATGGTTTTGCAAATGAGCCTGTGTTTTATTTTTTGACAAGTGTCATAATGTAGGTACAAAAAAAGGTGATATACCTTTGGTGACTGAGGTATATAGCCTGTGGCCATGGGCAGTGGCCAGATTGTTCGGGTCATGGCATAAGGTCATGACCCAGACAATCTGGCTACTGGCCATGACCACGAGGGACGACAAATTGGGTTAAAGTGGCCATGCCCACCTTCGTCCGGCTATGTGGTAAAGTTATTCAAAAGTGGGATAGGTTTGAAAGGGGAAAAAAATGGTGTGACATGTTCCTTTTTTGACTCTGAAGAGGAGTGAATCAATTAATGTAATCCCAGAGCCGGATGATGTCTCTCTCCTTACAAAAGAAGTGGGTTTGTTGCCAGGATAGCTGGCTGCATTAGAATTATGGCTGAAAATGTATCTTTGAACATTATTATCCCATACTTGGAAGGCCACACGTTCCAGTATTATATGGGTGCTTCCATGAGTTATCCAACAGGCAAGCTGAAAACCGTGTAGATGTGCATGCACTTGTCAAGCTGACTCTAGTTTACTCCCCACGTTTAATGAAACAATGGGCCTCATTACGAGTCCGGCGGTAACCGCGGCGGTAAAACCGCCTGGTTACCGCCAGACTCGTATTACCATTCCGCCTCCGTGACTCCCGGAATTACCAGGGCATTACAGCCCTGGTGTCCCGGGAATTCCAGAGGCGGAATTCCGTAAATCTCCATTCCCATTGAGTCATATAGGACTCAATGGGAATGGGGAAGTGGAAACACCGGCACCATCTTGTGATGGTGCTGGTGTTTCCACGTCCGCCTGCAGGCGGGAGGTGTTCAACCCGCCAGGTCAGACCTGGCGGGAAGATCACCTCCCGCCTGCAGGACTCGGGATCGGACGGTCCGGAATTAACAGTGGCGGCAGGTTTACCGCCACTGTTAATTCCGGACCGCCCGACCTGTAGTGAGGCCCAAAATGTATTACTGCTCTCTCACTGCTGATAGAAAGTACCTCATTAAACAAGCACTGGCAAAGACAATATTTTTGACCTTATTGACTAACAAATGGTTGTAGCTTCGTATCTCCAACTACTGTGATAAATTAATCAATACAAGCAACAAGCATTGGAAAAGTCAGTCGATTTGTTTGTTCACCTTCCTCGACAAAGAAATGTTCGTAGTTGCATATCTCATTTTGTAAATTGTACTATGATATACATACAGAAGACTAAAAACTCATCCAACAAATATTGGGAAATCCAACGTCCATACCTTCAAATCTGTTTACATAAAGTATAATATGATATCAAACTTACAACTGAAAACTCATCTAACAAGGATTACCAAAGCCAATAGATGCACCATATGTTTTTGGGAATTGATAAACATAGTTTGTAACATATCTCATTTTAAAAAGTGGCATGTGCTGTACGAACATACAAACATATGTTATGTTATGTTATTTTGCATTTATATAGTGCCTTATGTACCATTGGTATGATCTCAAGGCACTGGTAGGTTGAACGCCCTTGGGAACCGAAGTTCAGATCAGTAGAGAGAGACAGAGAGGTGCATGTGAGCACCGGCGATGTGTGCAGCAGGTGTGGCCTTCGTGTGATAGCTGCTTCTTAGTAGTAGGTGGGGTGGTTGGGAGATCAAGAGTATGTGTTTGGTCTGGCAGGTTGTTATCTAGACCGATTCTTGCTGCGTTAGGCCTTAGGAGAATGCCTAGGCTGGAGGGTGTGTAACCAGCTGTGTTTATTTAGGATGATGGGGAGTATGAGGCAAGTGATGGTATGAGAACAGCTATACCGAATGGTGTCATAGTATCGCTGTGTTCTAGTTGAGTGATGGTGTGAAGAAGAGAGTAAGCGTGGAGATGAGATATGGAGGTTTACCTTAGGTGCTTGAGATCGAGTACACTCCAATAGTTCCATGCACTCCAACTGTTTCATGCACTCCAAGCCGTTCCATGCACTCTAAGCCGTTCCATGCACCCCAAGCCGTTCCATGCACCCCAAGCCGTTCCATGCACTCCAAGCCATTCCATGCGCCCCAAACCACGTACTTGACCCGTTGCATACACCCTGTTTCACCCGTTCCATCCACATACGTCATCAGCTCATCTACATACGTCATCCGTTCAACCACCTACTTCATCCGTTCAACCACCTACTTCATTCGTTCAACCTAATTCATCTGTTTCATCCACCTAATTCACCCATTTCATCCACCTACTTCACCCGTTCCATCCACTTCACCCGTTCCATCCACTTCACACGTTCCACCTGCTTCACACGTTCCACCCACCTACTCCATCAGTTCATCCACCTACTTCATCCGTTCTACCCACATCACCCGTTTCGTCCACACACTTATTTTGTTTCATCCACTTCATCCATTCCACCCACTCCACCCATTCCATCCATATACTTGACCCATTCCATCCACATACTTCACCCATTCCATCCATCTACATACTACACCCGTTCCATCCATCTACATACTTCACCCGTTTCATCCACATACTTCGTCCGTTCCACCCAGTTCATTCGTTCGCTCACATGCATCACTCGTTCCAGCCACACACTTAATTTAATCTATCCACTTCACCCGTTCATTCCACCTACTTCACCCGTTCCATCATTCGCTCCACACGCTACACCCGCTCCATACATCCATTCCATTCAACATACCTGACCCATTCCGTCCACCTACATCACCCGATCCTTCCATCTACATCACTCGTTCCACACCCTACATCCGCATCACACCCTACATCCGCTCGAAGCTCTTATCTTTTCCACGCTCTCATCTGCTCCCTGCTATCATTCATTCTGCGCTCTCATCCTCTCCACTGACATTCATCCGCTCCACCGACTTCACCCGTTCCTTCCACCTACATCTATGTAATTTTTCAACTAACAAAGACATTATCCTAGCTTTGTAACTTGGTTAGGCCTCTGTATCTTGTTCATAAAATGTATTATGATATACAAATATACTGGTGAAAACTCATCTAAAAAGCATTGTCAAAGAAAATACCTTTGGTATTTCTAGTTATTCTTTGATAAAGAAATGGCTGTAACTTCATATCTCGTTTTGTAAAGTGCAATATGTTCTACTGAACTATGAAGTAAACTCATCAAACACGCATAGGCAAATCCAATATTTCTGGACTTTGCAGATGTTCGTTGAGAAACAAATGATCTTCTTTCATAATGTGTAATATGACATATCAACATAATAACATATGAATGAAAACTCATGTAACAAACATTAGCACTGGCAATGGTTTTGGCAGTAGTACTTGTTAATTGCCAAACAGCTGGTCATAACTTTGAATCTTGTGTTATAAAGTGTAACAATATACATGAACAAATCATTGAAAAAACCTCCAACAAGCATTGAAAATGTCAACAGTTTAGACATTTGAACTTGCTCATTCACAGGGAAATGGTTGTAGCCCCATAACAAGTTCTGTAAAGTGTAATATGTTATACAAACAAACATAAAACTCACAACTCATCTAACAAGTATTGGAAAAGCATTTGCAGTTGTTGCATAATAACACCAGCAGAGTCAGTCAATATGTTTCCAAGTAGATTATTACTTAGACCCAATCACACATACCCACTGTCAGCCCTTACCAACATACGCATCCACCATCCACACATACCAACCATTAGTATATGCCACCATATGCCATGCCATACACACATACTCACCATTAGCCTACTCAATGGTACACGCCCTGTGCCACCACCCACATGCCCCATTTCACCTACAGCCCTTTCCCACAATTCACACTTCCTGCCACAATCTACACCCCCCCACAACAGTAATGACCTTCACCATACTCATAACCCTTCGTCACTATCCACAATCATCCACTCACATAATGTATACCCCTTCACATAAATGGCACCCTTTGCCACAATCAACATGCATGCACTACTCTCCAGCACAATACGCTAATATGCACCTATGCTTCAACCTATAGAAAATAGATATCAGTAAAAAAAAAAACATCGTTTTTAAAAGATAAGGTTACAACCTATAAAATGTAAAGTCTACAAACATGGGAAATACACCTTTGTTAAGATTACTCTAAACAGTGAGTGTAAATCAAATGTCATTAACATAATCATGGCCTCTCACACTACATGTGCAATCTTGAATCACACCACTACTTCGAAGAACTCACTTTAATATATAAGGCAATTAACATCAGGGCTAAGAACAGTGAGCATAAAATGAATGAAGGCAAATCCTTCAAGCAGTTTAGGCTGTGCATATTTTCACCTATGGAAAACAAGTGCAAGAGGGAAAAAATATGTTTTCATGTTGTATTGTTTTAAACCGTTGCATGAATTTGCACCACTCTTTCGGACTTTGGGGGGACCCTGGGCACAAAACATCTATGTAAAATTCTATACAGATATGTCAACTGAGTCAAAAGGTATTAGCAATACATGTTTTCAAAATCAATGGATCTTAGGGATTAAATAAACATATCATGTATATAAGGGGTGCTTGTTGTGTGTCCATGCGACCAAAATGGTTACCTCAGAGGGTGAAAGGGTTTGGGACAAGATTGGATGTTAGCACCAGAGCTATGGGGTAAAATGGATGGCAATGGGAAGTTGTGTGTGTTAGGATATGGGGAATAACAGGTCTGTCTTAAGAGCATGGTGGAGGCCAAGATAGTATTGATCCTCTTGCAGTTCATCTGGTAAGGCTATCTGCAGGGTGAGGCATTGGACTTCAAATCAAATATTTTGTTGAACACTTTGCAGTTGAAAGGAGCACATAGTTCGAAGGATGTTAGGTTTATGCGACAAATGTCTATCAATATAGTTCCGAAGTTAGATTGGGTTACTGTCATATGATGCCATTTGAGCAAAACATAGACTTTTGAATTTCATCCTGAAGGTAACAGGAATTATTTCAGGTTGGAATGAGCCTGTGTGTGGTGTTTGTGGGGTTTAAGATTCAGGATACATCTAGCAGTTTTCTTTTGAATGCTTTGAAGCTTGGCAACGGAACAATCCATTTCTAGGGAGTTCAGCCTCGATGAGATGTGGAAAGGCATGATGTTGCACAGCAGTCTGAGGTGGAAGTACATGATTGGGCCATATTGTTCATCTGATTACTTAGTGAGACCTTGGCCATCATTCCGAGTAGGGCAGTAAGGGATACCAGGCACCGGTAAGGAGACCGGTGCCGGTAATCCCTTACGCCCTACTATGAGGTCCCGTAGCGGGTCCCTTCCTTAACGCCTGTTCTGACCAGGTGTTAAGGACGGGACCCGTTAAGAGCCCTGGGCGCAAATAACGGGCTTGGCTTACACAGGCCCGTTATTTGTGCCCTCCCCATTCCCATTGAGCCCTATGGGGGCCCAAATGGGAATGGGGAATGGTTTTGTAAATGGGGACTTACCGGTCCCTCCAAGGTCGCAATGGACTGGTGAGTCCACATTGTACCAAACTGGAGTCGGTACCGGTATGGGAGGCAGTCATGGCGCAAATAGCGCCATGACTACCACCATACTCTGAATGAGGGCCCTTGTCTTTAAAGAGTCCTCTGGGGTTGCAGTCGTCAATAGAGATGAAAAAGTATAGAGGAATTCCAGCAGTGATGGATGGTCCTAGGAGGCCCTGGGCTTGGGTTGGTGACTGTGCACCACATGTTGGGTGTCCTTTACATTTAGTTAAAAGGTTGAAGAAAATCTGCAATTGGACACATTTAAGCATGAAGGAAGGGAAGAAGAAACATAAAGCATTCACGTGGGACTCTACAGTCTGAGGCTGGGAAGAGAGGAAAGGTCCAAATTTGACTTTGTGTGATCTGTAGGA
Source organism: Ambystoma mexicanum (assembly GCF_040938575.1). Lineage (NCBI taxonomy): Eukaryota > Metazoa > Chordata > Amphibia > Caudata > Ambystomatidae > Ambystoma > Ambystoma mexicanum. The sequence continues at coordinate 499,071,746 of NC_090930.1, read as the reverse complement.
TCTCAGCCAATCAAGGACTCAATGATTTCAAAATAGATCTGCTGTCCTGAAGGAGAATGACACAATCACTGTGTTAACCACAGCCAACAGGTCTAGCAAAATCAGAAGAGCTTGGTGGTTATAATCCATTTTCTAGAGAAGGCCCTCATTGATGAGAGGAAAGGATTTCATGCTTTGTGAGAGAACACTGCCTGATTCAAAAGGATGAAGCAACTTTTCATGTTCAAACTAATTGAAGCTGGGAAATGGATATGTATTACACAACCTTGTTGAATATAAGAGAAGTTTTAAATTGGCTGGTAGTTGACAGTGACTAAAAGGTGCATGACGATTTATTTAGAAGAGGGTACAATGCCATGTTTCAGCCTCGTCGATAAGGAATCCACCTAAAACTGTTGATTATGATGATTGCTAGGGTTCGGCCATGATGATGGCTGAGGGAACTAGGGGCAGGGCATGGGTTTCTGTTGAAGCCTGAATGCACAGAGACTTTAATGGTGCTCAACATGTCTTTGGAGGAGAATGGACTGAAGTTGAAGAATGCTGATACCAGGCAAAGAGGCAACAGAAGATAAATAAGATTGTGAAATCGTCAATCTTGACTTATAAGTTATAAATTTTGGAGAAGAAAACATAGTGGGGACGTTTTCAAAGTTAATAGGTCGAAAAGGTTTGCAGGACTGTTCCCTTGCTCCATCCTGAAAAGGATTGTTTTGTTAGTTATTGTGTTTACAAATGTTGCTGTCTTCAATGCACATGTAGTTTCTACAGGGCACAAAGGTTAACTATGATGTGTTTGTTTGCACATAAGTGATCAAAGGAGTCATATGTCTCGGTAGCCAAGATTCCATCAGTTTGATGATGGTCACAACACTGCCTCTTTTCAAAGACCTATTTTGGTAGAGCACAGGTGAGTTGGTTTGGGTGATGATGACAGGGAAAATGATTTTGTGCTCGGATAAGCAGTGGTGTGGAAAGCCCTATTGGGGCCAGATCTTCCATATTTAACAGCCCAGAATGTAACTCAATTGTTCACATTTGAGAAAAATAATGGGCCGGGTAGAGACTCTGAGAATTATGCAAAGCAGGTTCTTTCTTGTAACATCCCTGAAGTGTCTGCAAATCTTCCTTACAACAAGTGTTCCCCAGCAAATGCAATGCATCAGCTGTCAGCCCCTTCCCTCTCCAACAACAATGTTCTCTGTTGCATCTACTTGAGGAGGACTTTGTTTTACAAATGAATCTGATCACAAGATGTTGTACGTGGGCTCAGGATACGTTTAGTAAGGGGTGCACAGAATTTGCAGGCTGTCAACATCTTACTTGGAGCTGGAGTCACAATGTGTCATGACTGTGCACATTTGGCATGAAAAGCTCCTCTAATGTCGAAAAATACCAATGTGTGCTGAACCGTCTCAACTGAGATAGCCCCTGCATGGTGCAGCCATTTTGCAAGGGCCATTTTCATATTGATGATCAGGCTATATGTGTCTGTTGATCTTGCCTGGCCCTATGGAAAATGAAAGGGGCAACTACATTGGCAAGTCCACAAACAGCAAATATTGTTGGTTGAGTGCCAGAACCATTTTTGGAAGGGCTGCCATTGTGGGCCACAGATTTTCACAGTGGGTCTGTAGACCCAGCCATGAAAATACACCAACATGGTGCATATTGCAGCCCTTAAAGGTTATCCCCAGCATGGTGTGTCTGGAGGGGCTATGTAGGATTTAAATATTCCCCAATTAAGAGTTTTAAAAGGGGGTGTTTTGGCTGAAAGGTTTGTGGACCTGTTCTTAGCCTTAGAGGATGGACAGTCTATGGGCCAATGGTGGGCTGTAGGCCATCAGTCAATTGTGCCGCCTCAAGCTGGGTATTCCACCTGGCTCAAAACCATCAGGCAAATGCCATACCTCAGAAAAAGTGCCTTCCTTGCTGTGGCTGGATGGGAATAGCGTATAACCTCTTATGTGGCTGCTGTGTGTCTAGGGGACAGAGGGATTCCATGTACTGACTGGTGAAAGTGGGCACTGGCCACTTTGGATAGCTTTGTGGGGGGGGGGCTGGGAATATGGCCAACGGCCAAGGAGGCAACTGGCCACAGCAGAACACTTGGGGAGGACAAACCTACCAGTGGCCATGTTTGGTGCCTTGGGACGCATAATAATTGTCCATTTTGGGTCATGGGCTTGCCCAGAGGCACACCCAAAGGCCATGCCTTGGACATTCTGGCAACTGGATATTGCCACAGTGGGTGGCTTAAGAGTGCATCAGGTATATATAAAGACCATGTCGCAGGCAAAATGGGCACTGGCCATGTGGCAAAGTGGGGATTGATCATGGCCACATGCCATTGGCCCATGGGCACTTCGGATGGCTTGATGTGTCTGGGGCCAAGTGGCCACTGACCAGTGTCTTAGCCCATGACCAACGGCCGCTTCAGATGCCTAGAGGGGCTAGTCACTTGATCTAAGTCCGTGTACCAGCCAAAGGCGATACCCCAGTCAAAGTGGTCATTGGCCATCACTACTAAACATGTCAAGTGATCACTCTGGGGGCTTTTCGTATGGCAAACGACATGGCCATAGGACATCCCCAATGAACTCATTGGGTGGCTTGGTGTGCTGGGGTCCATGTGTTAATGCATAGTCTGCTTAAGAAGAAAGCAGTGGGTACAAGTAATGGCAAAGTATCTAAACTGCGGCCCCACAATCTTTCAATCAATCAATCAATCAATCAAAAAGCTTTAATGGACTTTAAGTCATCAGGTGTACAGAGCAAATTTAAGCATGAGTTAAATGCCTGTACAATGATTTCATTATGAGCATAGACCAGTACATTAAAATGTCAAAAATAAAAACTATTGCTTTCGAGCACACTCCTCTTATCTCTCTGTGAATCATGTGCAATGCATTAAAAAACAATAATTGTGCAGCACTAATACAAAACTAAAATGGCACAGTAAGACTATTTCATAATTGACTCACTTAATGCACCTTAATATGTATTCAAGTGAGCTGTTACTAAATCCATTACATGAAAACAAGCCTCATGTACACGAAAACACTGCACGTTCGTCCAACTGTTTTTCTAGCACGTGATTAATTTAAAAAACAAGAATTCCCAGGCTAGATGAATACTATGTATCTTACGCAAGAGCATCTTCTCAACCTGTTTCATGGCATGTGGATTCCCATGATGGATTGATACTGTTTCTTACTCAAGAGGATCTTCTCAGCCATGCTCGATGGATGCACTTTGCCACAAAGTATACAATGTTGTAATCCTTCATGGATTTACACATCGACATTGCATTGTACATGGGTCATGGATTGTTTTTTTTTTGTTTAATACATTTTTATTAAGATTATTAAGCCATATGATAACAGCAGCAAAAAATAAAACTAAAACTAAAATTAGAGGAGATAGCATGCAAGAATAAACAGATGATAACATTATAAGCAGATCCAATAACGGTAAGCATGAGACGCAGTAAACGAAGAGGTACGGGAAGGGTAAACCGATCTAGTTACAAAGATACAATTTAGTGCGCTATCTTATTTAAGAAATCTGCAGTATTCATTATTTTACAAAATAGACTGACAAGGTAAGACAAAAGACCGAAGACAAAAATGACACATTAAGGAAGGAGGGAGGGGGGAAGGAAGAAGCAATAAGACAAATCCAATACTGGCACCTGAGAACATGGCCCACACATAATCATCAATATACCATATTAAAATTCTACTCTGGAGACATGTTCATGAACCCTGCACAGGCATATTATGATAGGACAAAACACCTTATAAAATGGGCCCATTCGGCATTGTGTTTTGGAATGCCATTAAGGTACGGAGCCATGCAGTGTTCAATTGTTTGCACATGACAGATATTGCTCTACCAACCATTAATAGAAATATTTTTTAATTGTTTCCAGTTGGCAGTAATAAACTTAATAGCAATGTCAATAAAGCTATCAGAGAGAACCAGAGAGTCATCAAATATATTATTGTTTATAGCAATACTACCCAGCAAAATGACAGTAAGAGATAAAAGGTGGTTACATTTAAAAATACCTTTTAGGAATCCCCAGACATCTTTCCAAAACCTATATACAAATGGACATTCATAAAACATATGTTTATAAGAGCCGAGGGTATTACCAGAGGACCAACAATCCCTGTCAGAGCTACACATAGTTTTGAGCAGCTTTATAGGGGTTAGGAAAGCTCTCTACATTAAAAAATAGGTTTTGGGAAATATTCGGAGAAGCGGAGACACTCCTTTCCTTCAGCCACACTTGTTCCTAAGTAATTTCTTCAAAAAAAGTACTCCACAATCATTGTCCTATTGAGAATGGATTGCCCATTTGATAACAGAGGGTTTAGCTATGGACAATAATTTATATATTTGTGACGCTCTTACATCGGGAGCCATGGCTAAAAGTTTATGTCTTGAGATTAGTTTATCGTTGGTATAATGATCCAGTCTATCCAGACATGCGTTTGTTAGATTATTATTAAAATTATAATCCGATAAAGGCAGGGAGAAGACATGCCTAAAATCGAGAAACGATGTGAAACTGGTTCCTTGATAAATTTGATAAAATGACCTAATACCTTTTTTTAGCCAGGACGTCCAATACAGGACCCTGACAATTAACAGTGATGAACATGTTATGTCATAAATAAGGTGACAATCCCTGAGATGGAGATCTGTTAGCAGGAAAAGGGAAGGTCAGAATAGCATGAGTGGAAGCCTTAATAGACCCAGAGAATCTAGAGAAGCATGGACCAAAAATATAAAAAAGGTCATTAATGTTGATTGGAGATACCAACTGCATCTCGAGACCAAACCAAGTGGGGACTTTGGGAATGCCTGGGGGGGGAACCATATAGATGTCTGTTTAAGTAAAAATTAGTTATGATAAGACTTAAAGGCAGGACACCGGACAGCACCATTGTGCAAGGGGGCTTGACGCTTACTCATAGCAATTATTTTATTGTTGCCCTTCACCAAGAAAGTTGAGTAGAATAGCATTGATAGATTTACAAACGGTGACCGGAAGAGGCTCCAAAAGAGCATTTTCAAATAATAAAATACAGTAGGGGATAGCATCATTTTGATTGTATCTAAATGGCCCTACCACAACAGGTAAAGAGGTGACCACCTAGATGTTAATTCTCTGAGTTTATCAAGAAGGGTAGTGGTATTGAGCTTAATGGTACTACTAACAGAGGGGGGCAAAGTCAAGGCCCAAATACTTTAAGGACCTGCCACACTACTTAAAACCAAAAGTGTCAATTTCATGTTTAAGACCAAAATGAGTTAAGGGGAATTATCTGGGATTTATCGTTATTAAGCTGAGAGGCAGATATGGATGAGAAGACATCCAATGTCGATATTAGGTTAGAGAGATGGTCTTTGGGATTTTTAAAGAAAATACTGATATCATCCACATACGTTGCTATCTTTGCTTCATGTTTACCATGGCAAATGCCAGGGATATGACTATTATTTCTGATCTGTTGCAGTAAGGGTTCTAAAGATAGTACATAAAGGATTGGGGACAAGGGACAGCTTTACCTAGTGCCGCTTTTAAGGGAGAAAATGCTGAGCACTGACCATTTATGAAAATAGAGGGTTTGGGGTCAGAGTAAAGCAATTTGACCAGGGATATAAAACCTTCACCACACACATGCCAACGCAAACTATGAAAAAGGTAATCCCAATTGACTCAATAAAAAGCCTTCTCTGGAATCAAGAGCAATTGCTGCATAACCATGTCTATCTTTTTTTAGTTTTAGAAACAATATGTACAGCATCAATCAAAAGCTTTTTTATTAGCTGAAATATTATTTCCATTTACATAACCAACTTGATGACATTTAATTAATCTAGGGAGATATGATTCAATCCTATTAGCAAGTACCATAGCAAACATTTTACATTCCACATTGATGAAGGAAATTGGTCTGTAGTTCTTGGGGCGATCTAGATCTTTTTGCAATTTTGGAAAAATAATTGATAATGCTTGGGCAAGTGTTCCAGATGAGAAATCTCTAGAGGTAAAACAGGAAAATAGCGTCTCAAGTCGAGGGGATAGGCTATTGGAGAAGTGATGAAAGAATTCAATAGATACGCCGTCCGGGCCTGGAGCTTTACCCATTCTTAAATATTTAATGGCTTGACCAATTTTATGAGTTGTAATTTCACCATCTAAGCCTCTAAAATCAACATTGGCATAGGAATGTCGAATTATATTCTTAAAGAATGAATCCAGAGATGCAATCGGAACCATTGAGTCTGGAGAGTATAAATCACAATAAAATTGCTTAAAAATCCTCCAAATTCCCAGAGGGGTCAGTTACAGTGATAACAGCTTAATGTTTGATATGAGAAATAACGTTACTTACCTTTTTGACTTTGAGATAAGAAGGAAGGGATTTGCCCGCCGTATAAGAGCTTTGGATAATCTTAGACTTATATTTTCGAATAACACCAGATGCTTGTTCATTAAGTTTATTATTAATTTGGAAACATAAGGACAAAACATTGCACTTGACTTGACAGGGGACCGATAATACTGTTTTTTGGCATTAGTAAATTGGAGATACAAGGCATTGAGGTCTTGTTTACATTGCTTTTTCTTCCTACTAACATACGCTATGATGTGGCTTCTCAAGGCAGCTTTTAAAGCATTCCAATTAGTGACTGTGGAGGTAGCATAATAAAGGTTATCATTAAAAATATGCTGTTGGAAGGTGAGAAAGGATTGAACAAATTCTCTATCTTGGAGTAAGCATTCATCGAATCTCCATCTAGCCGATTGCAACTTAATATCTGAAAGATCAAAGGAAGTTATGACAGGGGCCTGGTCTGAGATAAGGATATTCGCAATCGTAGATTCAATAATGGCGCCTCAAAGGGTCTTAGCAGCAAAAATATAACCCAGATGAGAGAGCGTGTCATGGGGGAGATAGTGAAATGTATACTCGGAATCCACACGATGGGAAAGCTTCCATGTGTCCACTAACCCAACCTCAGATATGCAAAGCAGAAATGGTTTGTGGGATGTGGAGCAATTTAAAATACATTTAGATTTTATGACCAGGAAGGGGTCAAAAACGTCATTGACATCACCACACACAATAAGATTGGAAAGGTTGGATTGAAGAATGGTTCTCTTAATATTATGCCAGAATCAGGTATCAGGAAAGGTATGGCCATAAATATTCAAAATGGATACAACAACTGAGCAAATCTGTAATTTAACCCACACCCATCTACCATTATCAACTGCATTTATGGATAAAATTGTGTATGATAAATTCTCATTAATTAATATAGAAACACCATTCCCAACAGCAGGAATGGCAATCACATCTTGAACTCAAAAATATTTCAGTTTCATAACATCTGTTGTAGATAAGAGGGGATGCACTTTTGCAGGTTGGAGATAATTGTATATCTTTTGTTCAGGTTGATTATCCCTTTAATGTTCCAAGTCACAAAATTGAACACCATTTTACAGAATTAAAATGGTTAATGCATACAAAAAGAAATACCAATAGAAATTGCAGGGTGAGACACCACAGTACACAAGATAATTTGATATCAGGACTTGTGACAAGCAAATTGTAGAAGATTCACCAATATTTCCAAGGGAAAACGGGAAGGAATGAACTTGACCAGAATGTAATAAATGTTGGGCAGGGGCAGAAGAAGAAACAGACTACGAAAGAAAAGAACATAGGAAGATGATCGAACAGGAGAGGTCAAGTAAATAAGAGATAAGGATGAGAAGATTAGGACAAAGTGTCAATTCAAGGACCAAGAGCAGTCCCAACAGAGGAAGGTGCCAGACTGGCACACCGTCCACAAAAATTGAAGATCAACATGACATGAAACATTAATGCTAAAGAAAGTACATTAGTGTAGTTACACAGGACCTGCAGAAACACAGGAAGCATGATTTGCGCAATTGGAGAGAAGCGACTGTCCATACTCTCAGTCTTAACAGATCTGATGAAGGCTATGAGGTCCGCAGGATCATCAAACACCAAAGATTTTCCATTGAGAGTAACCTTGAAGGAGCATGGATGACATAGTCTATAGCGTACATTAGGTTGCTTCAAAGCCCGGCGGTAGAAGAGGAATTCCTTTCTGCGCTGGGCTGTCTTCTTTGCCACATCCAGAGAGATAAAGATCCCTTTGCCATGCCAGAAGAGGGTGTTTTTCTCTTTAGCTTTAGAGATGATGAGCTGAAGTTGAGTATATTCCAATAGAAAGAAAATCAAAGTACGCGGTTGAGCTTGTAATGGATGGGAACTCCGCCAACGACCAATCCGATGAGCACGCTGAACGTTAAGCGGAATATCCAATGGAATATGCACCAAAGCAGGGAGCATTTTTTTCAAAATTAGAATAGTATCATCCCCTTCGTACCCCTCAGGTATGCCAGTAATACGCAAGTTATTCTTTAACTCTTAATTATGCTTTTCCAGGTCTTTGACAGATTTTTCCAGGTTCCCGGTAAAGAACATGTGGTGAAACATCTTCAACAAGACCAATTCTTTTCTCTATCTCAGTCATCCTATTTTCAAAAACACTCCATCTGTCATCGAGCTGTTGCAGTTTTTCAATAAATGGTTTAAGTGACCTTATTTCCTGTAGTAGAACCTCTATACTAGGGTCCGTAGATACAAGCGTAGGAGGACAATCGCTTTTAGATCTCTTGTGAGTTGCACACGGTTTGTGATTCTTTAGTAACAGGGGTCGTTTTTTGAACACTTTTACCTGAAGCTGCGAATGAGGTAAAATTTGCAGGAAAAGAACTTTGTTCCCGGAACACAGAGATAAGAATAAATAAGCTTTACTGCAGAAATAAAGATTTGTGCGTTTTAAAACTGTCCATAAAATGACACTGTGAGGCTAGAAAAGCCCCAGACCAGACATGGCCTACGGTATTGCTTTACTGAAGAAATTGAAAATGACTTCACAAAGAGTCGTCATCTGAAGAGCCGCAGAAAGCGCAGAGCGCACAGAGCCCTTGTCAGCAAGACAGCAATGCCACAAGCCCGATGAAAACAATTCCCCACTTTGCCGCTGCTGTGGCAATGCAAATAAAGTGCTCTGAAATAGAAAACGAGCATCCAGAGTCCCTACAATATCATTGTGAATGGGAGCAATGCCATCAAGCAGCCATCCAAGTCTGCGTCAAGCCACGCCCCCCATTGTGAAACTTTAAGAACGTTATGACATTAAGAGCTCTAAGATCTTTATAGGTAGCCCATAGGAAAATAAAATGTTCCAGGGTTTCCTCAAAATTACAACAAGTGGGACATAGGCTTGGGTTTGTTTCCATGATCTTGTGAACCTTGCAACATTTGAAATTCCCGTTCTCAATTTGATGTAAAGAGAATGTGCAAATGCAGAATGCAGGATGGATAAAATCTAGATAGTCTTTGTATCCCATGTCCCTTTTACAAGACCAGTAGGAAGGTCCTACTGACAGTTGCATGCATAAAGTTTCCACTTTAGTTCTACTCATAATTGCATATGTGTTTTTACGAGCCCCTTAGTTTCCAACCTCATGTCTGAAGCGTTGTGCCATAAATGGGCTATGTTAAGTGACAGTGACACTGTTTTAATATGTTGTAGTCAAGGCAGGGCTCAACCACCCTCCTGCGCCTTGATGTCTTTGAACTTTTCCTGAAATTTGAGGCGTTTCAGACAGCACAGGTTTGAGGGCAATTTAGTCAGCTATTGTTCTGACGTCTGTTTACATTTGGACTATTGGGCTACTTGGGGGAAGTTGGAGTAGTTTATTGAGAAATGTGTTTTCCGCTATGACTAGATTTGACGTCCTGACATGCCCCCAAATCTCAGCCCCGTAGGTTGTGGCAGCTCTAACCTGGGCTTTCAATAGTCCTATGGCTCGTTTCTGTGTCTGTTAGCGAACCTTATTATAGCACCACCATTCCTTTCCATTGATATATTTGCTTTAACTAGCTTTCCCGCCAATAGGCAATCCTTGGTAAACCTAATACCCAAATAGTCATAGGTCAAGACTTGGTTAAGTAGTTTCTTCCCCTCAATATAAACTTCTGATCTAGTGCTCTTTGTACACTTGGTACGGAGCACCATGGTATTTTTTTTGGTGATGCTAATTTCCAGGCCCATATCCTTCCATTTAACATTAAAAATGGTCACTGATTTCCTAAATCTGGAAAGGGTAGTCACTTGTGAAACCGCATCATCAGCAAAGAATAGTGCTGGTATCATACATTGGCCTAGTCTGGGATGGATCAGAACTCAATATTATAAGTGCGTCGACCATCACTTTTATATATATATTCAGATCGTGCAAATGCGAGAACGAGAAGTGCAAGGGGAAAGGGAGGGGGGAGTGCAATGGAGAGCCGAGGGGCAAACAGGGCAACAATGCTCTGAGTAAGTGCAGCCAGGGCAGCGCGGCTCTGGGTAGTGCAAGGAGAACAAGGGACTGTAGGTTTACAGTTACAACCCCTAAGTGCGTGGTAGGCCCGGTAGCAGTGCAAGGGTGACTGATCAAGAAAGAGCCTGGTACCCAGTGAGACTCTGAGGGTAGTCAAGCAACCAGTCGGTACAGCAGACAGGTATGTCAGGTAGGTCAGCAGGGGAGGGAGAGAAATCAGAGGAGAAGAGGAAAGTTTTGAGCTGCTTCCGGAACTTCAATTGGTCCCGCTTACGTTTGAGGGGCAAAGGGAGGCCATTCCAGAGGGAGGCACCTGCAGAGGAAAGGGATCTACCCCCCACTCTCTGCCTGGAGAAGAATCTAACCTTTAGAGAGTTGCCGGTAGCTTAGCAAAGGGCTAGAGAAGGAAGAGAGTGTTGGATGTAGTGCGGGCCCCGGCCTCAGAAAGCCCTGTGGACAATGGCAAAGTTAATTTGCCCCTCAAGGCCCCAGTGAACCACTGCAATCTTTCAAATTACTGGATCTAATAAATGTGACTAATGGTTTTGTACAAATCGGCATCCCCTAGTATATAATGCCATTATTGATGCTGCCACTGGTTGTACCATATATAATGTAGAAACACATGCCTTCCTTTAAATCAGAAGCATTATTTGGAAGCAGTTAACATGTTCTGTTTATTCCATGTGGATTGTCTTTTGACTATAGCTTCTCTTCAAAAAAGGACAACTCATCTTCTCTGTCAATTCTTCTAGATCAATATCTCATGGACACAATGCATTTTTAATTGCCCATTATTAAATACCGGGATATATTCCACTACAGTCATGACCTTCCTTCTCTCATGAAGCAAACCAGAAGAGTATCTGCAATCCTGCCACCCACCCTCAGCTTTCTAATTTACATAAATCTAAACCCAATCTGTGCAGCTCCCTGAGAGAGTGGAAGCTATGAGTGTGACATTTTGTCACTTCTGCGAGCCTCGTGGTTACCAGGGCAGGGCGGCCTTTGTCAGTACTGGAGCCACTGCTTGGGCAAACTGCCAGAATCACATCTTCTGCCTTGACATGGGCATAGGGAGGTGGGCATCCTCAGTTGTGAGGAGACCCAGAGTAGGCAGAGGAAAATGTCAGATCCCCTTGTAATGACAGATCCGCATCTGGCAAGTGTATGGAAGCCCTGTTTTTCAAATTTGTATTAAATAATAAAATTATGCGGTTTCTTCCACCTTTGAAAGGGAAATCTGCTGATCAAATTCCCCTTTTATAAGCCCCAAAGAATAGGGTATACTTGTACTCTGATGCATCAGTATCCTGATTCGCAGCACCTGTTCTACCAGTGGCACAGAGCAGGTCCAGATGTCACAGGTGCCATCTTAACAGTGGCAGTGAGAGCCAAGTCTTTGCCATGCAGGGGCTTTATTTGGGATGTACACCCTGGTCTAAAACACTGCATTCCTCTGGGGATCCTGGCCTGGTGATACTGTAAGCCATACCTGAGTTAGGGTTTGGTAGGCAGCATCTCTCATAGTTATCTCCTCCACATTAAATTGATATCACACATGTGTCAGCCCTGTGGGCCCAGTTGAGCTGTGGAAGAGTTGTGTATTCATTCCCGTCAAGGATCCCCCCTGCCCACCGGCAGGATTATAGCCTTGGGGGCTTGCCTCTCTTTGTTATTTTGTAAGGGCAAGTAACACCCTTTCCACAGAGACAACCACTCTACAGGAAGCTGGCCTGGGAACAGGAATCAAAGGGAAAGCCCAATCACCAAGAGCTAGTCCTCACACCAGGTTCCTGCATATCTAACATTGTTTGATTACATTGAGAAGTGGAGGGGCGGCATTAGTATAGCCTGAGAGTGAACCATTCAGTTGCGAGAGGGTTCTGTTTCTGGATTCTCTTTCTCTCTTTCTCTCTTCTGTCTGAACCCCGGGACCTGGGGCCCTTTAAGACAAGATATCAATACTTAGAGATGTATGGGGATGCAGAATTTACTCATACATCAATAATCAAACCGACTCAGGAAGTTGCCAAAACTCAGTAATGTTTTATAAACCATTATCTAAAACAAGGAGTTAGAACGGACATCAATGGACGTTCGCTCGATTTCTCCCAAAGCATCATATGAAAAAACAAGATTCTAATACTAAAAATGTGTCACTACTGATGTCATCCTATGTGGCAAACTAAGAAAACCTATTAGGGGATGTGATAGGCTTAAAGGGAACAACTAGTTATACATTCCATACTAATGGGGGTTGTGATTGGGTCTCTAAGATCAGGTGGACAACTAAGCCCATCCCAAGTACAAGTCATCTTCCATGTAATACTAATACTCAACACCATATTGGTTACACAAATGATAGGGCTCTTTAAGACATGGCCCTCTATAATTGTTTGGCACACTTGCACCCTTCTGTAATATTCCACTTGCTAACAGCATGCAAGCTGGTTACCTCAGGTGCTGGGAGGGTTGGCCTGGCTATGCTTCCCCACCCAGTTAGCTCAACATCTATCATCACTCCTCTGGGCTGTCATTCAATTAGTCTTTGAACTTGGCCATGTAGAGGCTCACTGTGCTTGAGAATAAAAGGGAGTGTGGCATGGTCTTATCTTCTGGTGTTGGTGTAGCTCGACCCACAGTCTATTTCTATCTGACCACGTCACTGGAGACCACGTTTTCGAGCTCTTTGTTGCATAAAATACTATTAAATGATGAACTCTTGGCACTTTCAGTGTTTTTCCATTACACCTCAAACAGAAGTTTGCTTCTTTCTCATGTTCATGTAGCTTCTTGACGGACAACCAGGCTCACGGTGGCCTGGACTCTTGGTGCTGGGCCAGCCAGCCTTTCTTGTATTCTCCTTTGCCATCAGCTATTTTCAACTGCACCACACTTCAAGCCCTTTCCATTTACGGGGTTCAAGTTTGCTAAAATGCATTGTGGAACATCCAGAGTCTATATATTACTATGTATATACATTGGTGCATTGCCACAATCTATTCACTACGTAGCCAGCTTTAGGTTTACTTTGTCTTGCATTACAGCATCTGTGCAGTTATAAAATGACTTTGCATTTTCTTCAGTGTTTCTTCGCACGAGCAATCTTCCTTTTGATCCCGAAATCTTGATTTTTCTTTGATACCTCATCCTCATATCCTATAGAATGTCTATATTCCTTGTGTCTTTTCTGGGTGCGTCAATTCTGCTTCATGTGACATCACCAGTCTTCTTTCTTTCTTATTCATTTTCATACTTCTTCCGTGACTAATTCCAGAAGACCATTACTTCTTTGTGAATGCATATAGGATTTTCTCAATTGATACCTTGTCTCAAGAATTTTTTGCGGTATGGGCATTCTCACTGGAGGAGGAAGGAGAGAGGAAGAAGTAACAAAGGATGAGAGTTGTGAGTAGGCAATGCGCTCAAGAAGCTTAGAAAGGAAAGGTAGAAGAGAGATAGGTCTGTAATTAGCAGTGAGAAGTGGATCGGCGGAGGGTTTCTTTAGAATAGGAATAATCGTTTCGTGTTTGAACGTAGAGGGAAAGGTTGATGAGGAGAGGCAGGAGTTGAAGAAGGTGGTAAGGTAAGGGATAAGAAGAGGGTAGATCTTGGGGATGAGAATGGAGGGGAGAGGGTCAGAGGGAGCAGACGTGGGGTGGGCTTTGGATAGAAGGGAGGAGAGGCATATCCATTATACACTGGATATGCCGCTGTCTGCAACATAGGGTCAGGCTGCTGTCTGTGCCACCTACACTGACTCTTGCTTTACCGAATGCCACCTTCAAGATAGGACCGGCCATAATGTCTATGCCACCGGACCTGACATTATGCACTGGGTATGCCGCTGCCCGCAACATAGGGTTAGGCTGCTATCTGTGCCATCTACACTGACTCTTGCTTTACCAGATGCCACCCTTTAAGCTAGGGCTGGCCATCTTGTTTATGCCACTGGATTTAACTTTATGCAATGTTTGTGCCGCCGCCCTGCAAGATGGGTGTTAGGCTACATGTACATGTATCTCATAAGCACTTATGTAACTAAAGTAAGCCTTCTTAACAGCACCATGATGCGGAGGGCAGTTGTGCACTTTACAAATGCAAATAAATTAAAACAATATATATGTCTTCATCTGCATCCTGAGACCGACACCCCTTCTGCTTGAGTTGATCTGAAATAACAGAGATACTAGCGGTCATACATGTTAAGTGCGCATGTAGCTCATTTCCTAACAGTTCTGCAGTTGTCTGGGCATCATCCTAGTCCTTGATAGAGGAGTCAGAGGCATTCTCATCTGCCTCCCTGTAACTAGCTTGTTGGATGTGAGGTGGTGGTCAGCTCCAGGCTGATTTCTCAATGCATATAATGCAAGGGGCAGGCAATGCAGCCACCCCTTCTTCAGTGTCAATTTCAGCTTTGCTATCCTTTCCTTGAGAAGACCGTTGAGTCTCTCACATATTTTGTTCACTTGCAGGTGATAAGCAGAAGAAAACGTGTGCTTAATACTAAGCAATAGGATAATCTGTTTGAATACCTCATTCACAAAATGAGGTCCATTGTCTGATCTCAGCACCTCACATACTCCCCATCTAGGAAATACTTCTTGAACAAAAAACTTTGCAGCGAAAGTGGCATCAGGATGTGTGCATGGACCAGCTTCATTCCATCTTGAAAAGGGGCTGTCACGACTCTCGCCCAAAACCCCCTCCGGCAAACCCATTGGCCAGGTGGAGTCAGGACTCGGGCCTCTAGAGCATGGCATCCTCTTCAAAAGCCCTCATGGGGCCAGTCCTGGCACTTATGGCACAAGGCTCATACACCATGAAAAACAATGTGCCTGGGAACTACTTTATTGTATTGTCAGCCAACATGGAGGCATCCACATAGCTTGATTACTAAGAACAAAGCTATGCGGTCTAGTGTTTTGGGTGTGGTAGCCTAGGGACTACTTTACCTGGACTATTTTGTTTGGGCTATTTAAACCACACTCGAGCAAGACAACACGCTTCGCGTTACTTTGCAGCTTGCAACGTGACGCTCTCCGTGTCCAGCTATTCCCTCGAACCTCGGAGAAGCAGAACCTGCAAGGAGACAAAAGGAACATCATTAGCAGCAGCAACATACCTGCAGTATTCATCTTTAAACACTCACAGCTACTGAGAACAGCTTCCTCAAATCTGCACGCCTCCCGGACAGAATGACCTGAAAGAGGAAGATAGAGGCAACATTAAAGAAAGCAGTAGAGACATTTACAAATTACAAACTGCTCAAAAGGCTTACCTGGCTGGTCGCCTCTT
This sequence comes from Ambystoma mexicanum, assembly GCF_040938575.1. Classification (NCBI taxonomy): domain Eukaryota; kingdom Metazoa; phylum Chordata; class Amphibia; order Caudata; family Ambystomatidae; genus Ambystoma; species Ambystoma mexicanum. Next base: position 499,055,989 of record NC_090930.1, on the reverse strand, counting down.
GGCTGGCACCACTCCGGACATTCCACTTGCGCTGAAGAACACCACGACCTACAAGGAAGGAAAACACAGGTTAGCAAAGGCAAGACTTTGCAGCGCTGCGCATAGCGCTTACTTGCCGCATCATAGCGCTCTTAATGCGCCATCATTTACCAGCGGGGCTCAACCAAGCCAGTTCACCGCGCTGAAGCTCTGCATACCTAAGGGAGAAAAAAGAGACATTTTAAACAAAGAAAGGCATGCAAGATAGCAACAAAATTAAAGAACAGCAATAAGACCTACCTGAACAATATCAACCGGGCTGGCATCAGTGAAGTAACTGGTCCGCACTCGCCCATGAAAGACAACGTGCCCCTGCAAAGAAGGCAGGACAGAGAGCACGCCTAATTCTACCACAAGGTGAGGAGAGGGCGCCAGAGGGACTGAAATCATACGGGGGTGGAGGGAGGATACTTCCCCCAGTCGGTCAGTCTTGAACACAGTCCTCCTGTATTTTCAGGCAGAACCTTCCCCGCAGACCAAATCAGGGCAAGCTGAGAAGCATACCAGTGAGTAACCCGGCTGGGTGGCGTCCCTGTGGATACCAGGTGAGCGTAACAGAACGCGAAGCCTGCCATAACAAACCACCTGGGCGCCATGGAGACATCAGAAATGGACCAATTGGCCTAATTACTAGGAGAGCTTCGTGCTGAGGTTCATTCTGCCCGACAAGAGACTAATGCCCTCCGGAGAGACCTAATAGTGACCAAAGAACGCACTGAAGAGATTAGCAGGCAATACTTGCAATCACAGGCAGGACAGACGCCTCTACCTGGGAACAATCCAACGATGCAAAACCCTGCCATACCACCCACTCCGGTACAGATCACGTTACCTGGAACAGGGCCCCTGGAACCCCCAGAAAGGTTCTCAGGCGACCCACGGAAGTATGCGGCATTCATCAATCAGTGCCTCCTTCATTTTCTTTGTAGGCCTGGAGCATTTCCAAACGACCAAGCTTGGGTAGCTTTTGTCTTATCATACCTGAGTGGTAGTGCAGCAGATTGGTTGGTGCCATTGGTAACCCATGACGATCCTCTATTACATGACTTTGGGGGGTTCCAGAGAGAAATGGAAAAACCTTTTGCTCGCCTTACCCAGGAACAAGCAGTAGGCAATGAACTCTTGTCCCTCCGACAGGGGAATCAGGACTTGTTAACGTACATTGCTACCTTCAACAGACCGGTTGCCGAAGCTAGGTGGCCAGAAAACAAAAGAACCACGTTATTCCATCGAGGCTTACGAGGCGAATTAAAGGACGACTTAGCCCAGGTGGTTGATCCACCCAGAGACTGTGCAGAATTCATAAATCTGGTTGTGCAGCTAGACCACCGGTTGCAGGACCGAAAGGCAGACCGGTCTAAGATGGACCCTCGGACCGTGTATGTTCGACCAAGGGAAAACACACCTTGTGTACCTGAAAATGCTGTAGAACCCATGCAGATTGGAAGGATAGGGCCTCCATTAACAAAACAAGAGTGGGACAAAAGAAGACAACAACAGCTTTGTTTGTACTGTAGGAAACCAGGACATTTCCTGAAGCACTGTCCAGCAAAACCCCCAAGAAGAACAGTCGGGGCCACAGAGAAGGCTGAAGCTAAGGAATCGAAAAACTACCAAGCTCAACAAACGTAGAGGTTAGTTTGTCGAGTGAGAAGAAAGAGTTGCTAACCTCGCACTTTGCAATACCAGTGATCTTAATTAACCACCAACAGTCGTCAAGAATGCATGCCGTTGAAGCATACATCGATAGCGGAGCAGTTGGAAATTATATTGATCAAGAACTGGCAGCAGAGATGGGGCTTCCTTTGTGTTCTAAGCCAACTATGGACAAGGTAACCCCTGTGGATGGGGCAGAAATCGCTTCCGGAGCAGTAGCCCAGTGCACGGCCAGGGTAACCTTGCTCTGTCAGGACGGACATCGGGAGTCTATTTCATTCGATCTCATCAAGGCACCTCAGTTCAGGCTAATACTAGGGATGCCATGGTTGGTTGCTCACAACCCTTTGATAGACTGGCAGGCATGAAAATTAACCTTCCCCGGTGACGGCTCCCCTGCCTGCTATTACCAAGAGGAGAAACCCAATGTCTGTATCCCCATGACTCCCGGAGCGACAGTATCAGCCCTGGGAGGAACTAATACCTTGGCAAGTGAATACCATGATTTCCAGGATATTTTCCGAAAGGACCAAGCCAATACATTGCCGCCGCACAGACCCTATGACTGTCAGATCGACCTTGTTCCTGGTGCACAAATCCCTTGCGGCAGGATCTACGCTCTCACAGAACCAGAAAACCTTCATTTGAAATCCTATTTAGACCAGTACCTTGCAAACAGATTTTTCCGTCCTTCGAAGTCCCCCGCAGCCAGTCCTTTGTTCTTTGTACCGAAAAAGGAAGGAGACTTGAGAAGGTGTATTGACTACCGCGCATTGAACCAGATCACTGTGAAGAACCGCTACCCCTTGCCACTTATCCCTGAGATGCTAGACCAAGTTAAAGATGCCCAGATTTATACCAAATTGGACCTTCGAGGAGAGTACCACCAGGTCCGAGTCAGAAAAGGAGATGAATGGAAAACCATCTTTCGTACTAAGTACGGCTTGTTTGAATATCAAGTCTGCCCTTTGGGTTATGCAACGCTCCTGCGGCATTCCAGTATTTCATGAATGACGTCTTAAGGGAGTTAATTGATGTGTGTGCCTTAGTGTACATAGACGACATCTTAGTATACTCAGCCTCGGAACAAGATCATGTCAGGCACATTCGTTCAGTCCTCACCAAGCTCTGTCAACATCGCTTGTTTCCAAAGCTTGAAAAATGCTTTTTTCACGTCACCGAAGTAGAATTTCTTGGTTTTATCCTTACTCCAGGAGGCATCAGAATGGACGTGCACAAGGTAGATGCCATTCTGAAATGGCCTTCACCGACGTCTCTGAAAGGTGTACAAAGCATGCTGGGCTTTGCGAACTTCTACCGCCGGTTCATCCCAGACTTCTCTCAGGTTGTGCACCCAATCACAGTACTATTACGAAACAACAATAAAAAGTTTGCTTGGACCGAAGAAGCACAAGAAGCCTTTCAGGAACTTAAACGAAGGTTTACCTCTGCTCCAATCCTGCGACATCCTCGTCCAGACCTCCCTTATGTCGTTGAAACTGATGCGTCCAGTCTCGCATTGGGGGCTGTCCTTTCACAGAGAGACCCGGAAATCGGCCAGCTACATCCTGTGGCCTTCTGGTTCGAAAAAGTTCTCACCTCCAGAGATTAATTACGCCATCATGGACAAGGAACTCCTGGCTATCAAATCCACCTTTAAAGCCTGGAGGCACTACCTTCTGGGGGCCAGACAAACCATTACAGTCATCACAGACCACCGAAATCTGCAATATCTCAAAACAGCCAAGGCCCAGTCCTCGCGCCAATTACGGTGGGCCCTTTTCTTCGCTGAATATGATTATGTAATCACATTTCGACCAGGAGTCAGAAACGGAAAGGCGGATGCCTTATCTCGCATGGGCATAGATGAAATAGTATATACAACTCCAGACGCAGTACCTATTATACCTGAAGACAAACTCTTGAGTATCACGACAGCCTTAACACAAGCAGAACTACGAAAAGAAATCCAATGGACAATGAATCCTGATGCCTACCTCGCATGGCAAACTCAAGGAGAACAATATACCATCAAGGACCATCGAGCATTTTTTAGGGATCGCCTATACGTACCCAAGAAAGAATTACAACAGCATATTATTTCGAACTATCACGATTCACTGATGGAAGGGCTGCCTGGGATCGCCAAAACCCTAGCTAAGGTGAAAGAGAACTTTTGGTGGCCTACCTGTCGTAAGGACATCATTCAGTATGTTCAGTCCTGCAGTGTCTGCGCACAAAATAAATCACAGAAACAAAAACCATCTGGTCTCCTACAACCATTGAACATTCCTCCAGTTCCATGGCACACTCTTTCCCTTGACTTCATCACTGATCTACCTCCAAGCCAAGGGTTCAACACCATCCTTGTAGTTGTGGACTTGTTCTCGAAGATGGCCCATTTTATTCCTCTCAAAGGCTTCCCAGACACAGCCACTTTAGCAAAAGTGTTCCAGGAGGGCGTGGTTAAGCTACATGGCTTCCCTTCGGTTCTAGTCTCTGATCGAGGCAGCAAGTTTCTTTCAAACTTCTGGAAAAAATGTTGTGCAATGGCGCAGATCGACGTTCGTCTATCTACCAGTCACCATCCCCAAACGGACGGCCAAACTGAGAGCAGCAATCAGACACGCGAGCAATATTTACGGTGCATGCTGCACCACGAACAAAGGAATTGGAAAGCCTACTATGGATAGCCGAACATGCATATAACAATTCTTTGCATTCAAGCACGGGACAAACGCCCTTCTATACCCTTTATGGCAGACATCCACGTACCTCTGAACTAGACCTTCCAGCCAGCTTGGAAATTCCAGCGGTAAAGACTCTACACACAACCATTACTCAGCCTTTCAAAAGGGCAAAGGAACACCTTATTCATGCCAAAGAAAAACAATAGAGATTCGCCGACCAACACCGGAAAAAGGCCCCTGATTATCAAGTAGGAGACAAAGCTTGGTTAGCCGCTAAATTCGTACCCATCAAGGGAACCCGGACCTTTCATGCCAGATTCTTAGGACCCTATACCATTAAGGCAATTATCAACCCAGCAGCCGTGAAACTGGATTTACCACCTAATCTACACATCCACCCGGTATTCCATGTGTCCCTCCTGAAACCAATGCAACCCGGCACACGGATTGGGACACCACCTAAGCCCATAGTTGTTCACGGAGAACCAGAATTCGAAGTCAAAGATATCTTGGATTCTAAATACTCTGGGACCAAGCTATATTATCTCGTCGATTGGAAGGATTTGGACCACAAGACAGATCCTGGGAGCCCAGTGAGAATATCCATGCACCACGTCTAATCAGAAAATTCCATCGGAACTTCCCAACCAAACCTGGGCCAGACAGAAGGAACACCATGGGAGGGGCCTTAGGGGGGAGTGCTGTCACAACCCTTGCCCAAAACCCCCTCTGGCAAACCCATTGGCCAGGTGGAGTCAGGACTCGGGCCCCTAGGGCCTGGCATCCTCTTCAAAAGCCCTCATGGGGCCAGTCCTGGTGCCTATGGCGCCAGGCTCATACACCATGAAAAACAATGTGCTTGGGAACTACTTTATTGTATTGTCAGCCAACATGGAGGCATCCACATAGCTTGGCTCATAAGAACCAAGCTTTGCGGTCTAGTGTTTTGGGTGTGGTAGCCTAGGGACTACTTTACCTGGACTATTTTGTTGGGGCTATTTAAACCACACCCGAGCAAGACAACACACTTCGCGTTACTTTGCAGCTTGCAACGTGACGCTCTCCGTGTCCAGCTATTCCCTTGAACCCCAGAGAAGCAGAACCTGCAAGGAGACAAAAGGAACATCATTAGCAGCAGCATCTTACCTGCAGTCTTCATCTTTAAACATTCGCAACTACTGAAAACAGCTTCCTCGAATCTGCACGCCTTCCGGACAGAATGACCTGAAAGAGGAAGATAGAGGCAACATTAAAGAAAGCAGTAAAGACATTTACAAATTACAAACTGCTCAAAAGGCTTACCTGGCTGGTCGCCTCTCGGCTGGCACCACTCCGGACATTCCACTTGCGCTGAAGAACACCGCAACCTACAAGGAAGGAAAACACAGGTTAGCAAAGGCAAGACTTTGCAGCGCTGCGCATAGCGCTTACTTACCGCATCATAGCGCTCTTAATGCGCCATCATTTACCAGCGGGGCTCAACCAAGCCAGATCACCGCACTGAAGCTCTGCATACCTAAGGGAGAAAAAAGAGACATTTTAAACAAAGAAAGGCATGCAGGATAGCAACAAAATTAAAGAACAGCAATAAGACCTACCTGAACAATATCAAACGGGCCGGCGTCAGTGAAGTAACTGGTCCGCACTCGCCCATGAAAGACAACGCGCCCCTGCAAAGAAGGCAGGATAGAGAGCACGCCTAATTCTACCACAAGGTGAGGAGAGGGCGCCAGAGGGACTGAAATCATACGGGGTGGAGGGAGGATACTTCCCCCAGTCGGTCAGTCTTGAACACAGTCCTCCTGTATTTTCAGGCAGAATCTTCCCCGCAGACCACATCAGGGCAAGCTGAGAAGCATACCAGCGAGTAACCCGGCTGGGTGGTGTCCCTGTGGATACCAGGTGAGCGTAGCAGGGGCATACTACCACTATCATATACCTTTATCCATTACATACTCGCAGCATGTCAACATAGTCAATATGTAAATGCTAAAAAGAACAATTTGGTCGAGGAATCACTCCTCTGACTGTTTGCAGCATGTGCTCAGCAGTAAATATTTGACATATGATGCAAGTTACTACATAAAAAGCAACATGTTCTAACAGATTCGGTACAAACCGGTCCTGAGCAATGGTTGCTGCGAGTCTCTCCCTAGTTCCATGCGCAGGTTAGTGTAGCTGTTCTAATGCCACCCTTAATAAGGGTACAGGCATCACCGGTTTACCACTGCTATCCTGCCACCACAATGCTTCGCAAGGGGATAGAGAACACCCCCTCTGTGTCCACAGTTCTTTTTCTTCCTGTGGAAATCCACCTTGAATTTCCATCAATTGCATTCTTGACAAATGATTAAACCCTTCATTCACAATCATAATTAAAACCATTCTTTCTTGCACATAAGGAATATCAAAACTAAAAATATCAGATGAATATGCAACCCTTTTGGCCTCTTCGCCTGCGGCTCAGTTTCCGCGTGAAATAAAGTCAGTTCTCTTAGTATGTGCTGCACACTTAACAATTGAAATGGCTACTGGGACTTGTAGTGCCTTGATAAGCTGTCCAATAATGCTGTGTGGTGAACTGGAGTGCCGTCCGCTCTGAGGTAGCCCTTCCTTTTCCAATGTGCTAGCCCTGCGTGCACGGTGGACATCACGTAGGCGGAGTCACTGTACACCATCACTTGCTGCCCTGTGTGATTCTCGAGCACGACAATAAGCACCACCAATTCTCCAGCCTGTGCTGAAAAATGAGATGAGAGTCTTGAACTTGCAACAACTTCAAATCTCCTGTTAGCTCTGTGTCTTACCACAGCTGAACCTGAATGCCTTTCTCCATCAGTTTGATCGATTTTCAAAGACCCATCAATAAAGAGATTCTCCCCCACTGCTAAAGCACTCTATTTTTACCCTCGGTATTTCATCATAGAAATCCTCATAGTTAGAGCAATAATGCACTTGCCTATCCGTTGCCTATGGTTCGGCTATACACGTGGCAGGATTCACTATTTTACACCTAACTATTTTGATCGCTGGATTCGAAGCCCTTTGAGATGTCAGTGTACCCTTAGGTTTCTCCAAAACAGCAAACAAAGCATGCTGAACAAATAAAGTCATGGAACACCCCATCACTATGCTTGCAGACCTCTCAATAGTGAACGCGGCTGCTGCCAGCGATTATTCGCAAGGGAAGTAACCTCTCCTAACTGGGTCTAGAATCCCACTATAATATGCTAAGGGTTTGTAACACAATATGGTTCTCTGTGTGAGTACTGCTGTCATAACTGTTCCATTTGTGTGCGAGAATAAATAAAATATCTCAGAATAATTAGGAATCCCTAAAACTGGAGCTGTGTGAAAATATTGTAATTTTTCCTTATCCACTTTGTATCCTTTGTTTGCTAGAATAATCATTAGCTGAATCACGTCTCATCGGCACTCTTCCTATGTTGTGCTACAAACTAAAATATCATCTACGTACTGAAGCACAATGCTTGGCAAATCAAAATTGCTAAGGCCCATCTGCAGGACCCTATTAAAGATCGATGCAGACCCACAGTACCCCTGGGCAAACATGTGTTTTTCAGTTTAGTTTGATAGATCGTAAATGACGTAAGATCTTGGAAATCCTTGTGCAATGGAATTGAGAAAAAACACATTTTTCAAGTCAATAACTGTAAAATATCGTGCCTCTAGCGGAACACTGCATAAGATCATTGCAGGATTTGGAACAAGAGGAAACCCTGCCTCTACAATCTGATTAATCGGCTTCATGCCTTGAATTAAAATCCATGACCCCACCGTAGATTTTTTCACAGGATATACTGGAGTATGACATGGTGACTCTGACGTCACCAAGATGCCCTGTTCCATCATAGCCGATATAGTCTTAAAAATGCCCTCATCTGACTCTCGGCACATAGATACTGCCTTGCATGAGGTAAAATTGCTCCTGGTTTCAATTTAATCTTAACTTCTCCCACACCCTTCAACAGACCTACATCATAGGGACTTGCAGTCCATAAAGAGGATGGCATCTTTTCCATGTCTTCATCAAAAAATGTGGGACGCTGCCGTACTATCACCAGTCACTGTGGGATTTCTTTTCTTTCTACCCTGATCCAATAAGCAATGCTCATTTTGAACACCACTTCATCGTCTGACTGGTCATCTTTAAACATATCCTTGTCAGCGACATCAGTCAATCTGTACCCTTCCTCAATGGCAATCACTGTTCTCCATTGCCTGCCCTCATCATTTAATCCTTAGAGCATGGTCAATTCCTCTCGCTCTATGGCTGCCTGCAATTCTAGGGGAAAACCTGTCCCCCCCTCTTTGTCCATAGGTATCTGTGGCCTGAAGAAAAATTTGTCAGGTATTCTCATAATTTTGCCCACTAAACGGGGTAGCCACGTTAACAAAATGCATACCCCATAATGAAAAACCTCTGGCTCTAACAGTGTTCCTCGCAGAGCTATTTGTCCTGTAAATGCTATGATAAATTCACCCACATTTAAATAATGTATTCCTGTCATGGAACACACTATGCCTTTGTCAGTGAAGGAAATTGTCATATTTAGCTTTGTTATTAAATCTCAGCCCAAAATATTAACTGGTGTCTGTCTTGAATACAACAATGGGACAGATATGTCACACTCTCCTATAGAGACTGGTAATTTATCAGTGAAAGGGACTCTGCTTGTAGCTCCAGAGAAGCCTTGAGCATTAATGGCATTTCCTGATAATGAACATTTTCCCTCTCGTATACATGAGTGAGTTGCCCCATTATCTACTAAAAATGAAAAGGATTTGCCTCCTATGGTAACATCAACCCTTGCTTCCTCTTGAGGATTTGGCATCACTGATAGTACTGAACACATCAAGTCACCCTGTGAGCTGTCCTATTGTAGGTACATACTTATTCCTGTGCCTGTAAAAGGATCCCCTCCCGTGACAGTGACACCCCCTACTCTAGGAGTCATGACTGCCCTGTGTGTGCACTCTGCTGTATCTGCATGGGTGTGTGCTGTGACTGCCCTTGCGGCGGATTCAATGGTGCTTGCTGTGGTTGTAAAGCCTGTTGTGTTTGCGGTACTTGATACACTGTCTGATCTGGGGCAAATTCATCCCTACTTTGTGGACTATATGCTGGAGAATAAACTGTCCCCCCTCTTGAGGATTGCCCACTTTATACATACCCTTGGCTCCGAGATGTTCGCACAATATACCACATGTCATTCCACATGTCCAACACACAGAAAGGAGTCTTCTAATCTGCCCTCCCTGCATGCCTTGATTATCATTCTGCACATTCTGAAAACCACCTTGGTTGTTCTGGAAGCTTCCTCTTCCTCTCTTCCCCTAAAACCTGTTTCTCTGCCTCTCAGCATGAACCTGTTCCCTCTTTGATCCGATTGTTGTTGATTGCTTGCATGTGACATACCCGCTGCTTGCTGTGTTCCAAACCCCCCTCTGCTTGTCAGTACGGCTCTTTCTATAGTGTACTTTGACAATTTCTTCTGAACTAACTTGGCTTCCTCAAGTTTTTTAGCATCTTCCCTCTTCCGATTTTTCTCTTGCAATAATCCACAATGGTGAGCAATGATCAACTGTTTTTCTGCCCATGGCTTCGCTTCCATCCCCACTAGTTTCTTGAGCTGCCTCTATACCTGCTCTGGCAAGCCTTGGCACAAAATATGATAGACTACAGGTATTGATTTCTCCCAAGGCTCTCGAGTTGCAAAGGCCACCGTTCCTGTAAGTTTTGAATGTAAGCAAGTGGATCTTCATCCTCTTTCATCTTACGTGCCATAGTTGAACCCATATCTGACGTATCAGGATATTGTACTCTAAGCGCTTTCAAGACTTCTGCTCTGCAATTATTAAACAGCGCTCCATTATGCGCTTTGTTCTGTGCTGTGGCACTTGAGTATCCTGCCCTCGTCCAAATATCGTCAGCCCTTTCCCCCAAGGATAGCTGCTAGAAGGCCTTTAATGTCTCCTATGGCTAAGGTATTTCCCCCTGTCATTTTTTCCAATTCATAAATCCATTTCCCCGCCCCATTAAGCTGGAAAGTTTACATCTTAAATTGTCTTTATCCATCTGGGGCCAAGGGATATACCACGGTCTTACACCTCCTTTCTCTAATAAAGGCAATTGTGAAATCCCAAAATCGCAATCTGCTCCCATCGTCTGCCTATCCATAGTAGGGACATTTGTTCCTAATCGCCTTCTTCATGGTAATGACCTCAGTCTGATATGATATGATATGGCATTTATAACGCGCCTTTACACAATTGTTTCAAGGTGCGACGAGGCAAGGGAGGGGGATCAAAGGGAAGACAGACAGCGATCCTACTAGGCCAGGTGTCATTCAGATCACGCAAGTGCATGGGAAGGGAAAAAGGGAAAAGTGTGAGGGGGAAGGGAGAGGTGAAAGTGCAGTACATGGGATAGTAGAATAAATAAGTTAAATAAAAATGGCCAGCTGGTGGCAAGTGCAAGGAAAGTGCAGACATAAGTGCTGGTAGGGGGTCTGTAGGGATACAGAAAACAGTCCCCAGGTGCGGGGTTGCCAGGGAGGCAGTGCAGGTGTGCAACTGGCAGGGCCAGGGCCCGAGATCTGAAAGGGTGGCCAGGTAACCTGTGCAGTTTCAGCAAGAAATTCAGCAGGGGAGAGGGGGAGAGAAAGCAGAAGCAAAGAGGAAGGTTTTGAGGTGCTTCCGGAACCGGAGATGGTTCTCCTCAAGTTTCAGGAAGGCAGGAAGGCTGTTCCAGAGGGAGGCACCTGCCGAAGAGAGAGATCTACTACCAACTCGTTGCTTGGAGAAGCGACTGACCCTGAGGCAGTTGGAGGCAGATGAGCGAAAAGCTTGAGAAGGAAGATATTTAGGAAGAGCGAGTTGAAGGTATTGCGGCCCCAGGCCCCAGAAGGCCTTCTGGACAATGCAGAGGATTTTGAACTTAATCCTCGCAGCCACTGGGAGCCAGTGCAGAGATTTCAGTCCTGGAGAGATACGATCCCTGGGCTTGAGGCCAAGGACAAGTCTCACAGTCCTGTTCTGGATAAATTGCAGAGGGCGGAGAGTAGAGGCAAGCAGATTTAGATAGAGGCTGTTACAATAGTCCAGCCTAGAGAGCCTAGATAGAACCAGGGCTCTAGAGACAGTGAGCTTCTGGGGGAAGGAGAGGAAAGGAAGAATACCTCTGAGGAGGTGCAGCTGGTAGTGTGAATTCTTAGAGTCGTTAGAGATGTGAGGAGAGAAGGAGAGTGTGGAGTCAAAGATGACCCCAAGGTTTTTAGCCTTGCAGGTGGGAGCAGGAAGAGGGCCAAGAGAGGCCAGCCAGAGAGCTGCAGAGAGGGAGTGGGTGTGCCGATGAGTAGAATCTCAGTCTTACTGGCATTTAGGCAGAGGTCATTGGCTGCACAAACTCCTGGATAGCAGAAAGACAGTCAGAGATGAGGGAAGGAGGGGAAGAGGCCGAGGGTAACCTGAAAATGAGCTAGGTATAATCCACATAGCACTGAAAACTGGGGCAGAGAACAGCGATGCGGTGAGCAAGGAGTGCCAGGTATTGGTTGAACAGCCAGGGAGAGAGGTTAGATCCCTGAGGGACACCACAGGTAGATAAAAATATCAGAGAGGAAGGACCCAAGAAGGACCTGCTCACATATGGTGGCGATTCCCCCCTCTCACTATGAGATCACCTTTTAGGTCACTCTGGGTATGCCATAGGCTTTGGCGTCCTTTCTGTAGATTGGTCTAAGTCTGATCATCTTACTTCCTTATCTGTCTGGAAGCATTTTTCAGGACCGCAAGCACTAACACCCTCCTCCTCACAGAAGGCTTCCCTGTCTTCGTCTGAAAAATCTTGTCCCCAACTAGTATGTCTATCATCTTTCTCGTCTCTGTTCAGAGTCAGTCTGTCCAAAGACAATGCTCTATGCTCGAGACTAAGCAGGCTTCCCTCCTTGCCCCGTGACTGGACAATTTCAGATTGTTCTTCTTTCCCCCTGTTCCTCAATTCACTTGTTGTCCTCGTCTCCTGATTAGCTTTATCGATTCCTATCTCAATATTCTCCTCTATCTTCACCCTAGGGTCCTGTCATTGCTTCTTGTGACGGGAGAAACTCCACTATGTCTCCCCATAATACTACTGGACTTGGTTTCATTAGCTCTTCTCAATACAATCAATATAGTGTGCCCTCTGTCTTCTCTTTCATTCAATTTCCTCATCAAATTCCCTTTGTTTCTTTGCTTCCCCTCTAACCCTTTGTTATTCCTGTTTTTTCGTTTCTCTGCTTTCATTTGCCCAACGCACCTATTTGTCTCTTCGTCTTTGCATTCTTATTTCTCTTAATTTCTGTTTTTTCTCCTCTTCTCTCTTCTTTTCTAATCTATCTCATTCTTCGGTTGCTCTTTGTCTGTTGTCATGTCTTCTTTGCCCTTCTGCTCTTTCTTCCTTTCTTAACTGTTGTTCCTGATGCATCTGTTCTCGTCTTTGTCTACTCTTTCTTTTATACTCTTCTTCTTTCAATTGTTTCTCTTGTTCCCTGTCTTTTTTATTCTACTCATCTTGATCTTCCCCTTGCCTTACTTCCTTGGTGCTCTTCCCATCAAGTTTGAGCAACATCTGACCGCCCATCCATTCGTTCTGTGTGAGCACTATCTTGTCAGCTTTGTGTTTTTCTTCTTTCCATCTCTTAATTTCCTGTTATATTTCTAGGGTCACACTTGGCCGTTCACTTTTCTCTTTGTCCTGTAAGACTTTAGAGATCACTTCCTTTTCTGAAGTTCTTTCTGGGCTCTCGTCACTGCTATACACAGGCGGTTCATGTATCGCATTACTATATCCTGTTGGTGCTTCAAGTTCCCTTAATGGATACAATCCCTCATCTTGTGCACTATCACCATTTACTTCAGACACGGTAGGCGGAGCAGACGGCTCAACAGCCCCCTCTATACACTGGTTAAGCATCCAGTCTTCAGGAGGTGGGTCTTCTTGTTCCTCCTGGTACATCTTCCAAAGCTCTAAGTTGGCTAACCTTTTTTCCAATTTCTTTCCCGTTTACGCAGTGTGCAAGTATGTGGGCATGTGTTGCAAAACCGCTTTTGACAATGATCCCCCATGTGGCCATGGCATGAACCTTTTATCTGCTGTGCTCTTAATCCATTCTGCACTACATTGCTTAAGCTTGTGTGCGTGTTTGGCAGTTGATTAAATAAGTGCAGAAGTGGAGTAACATCCCCAGTTGTGACATGTCTCAATCGACTGTCGATACTTACCATTATTTTACACACAAAAAATATGTTTCAGAAAAACAAAAAATATGAGCGCGCATCAATCGTTGCTGGCTTTTAAACTGTTACTTCAGTCTACCTGTTCAATCAATACCAATAATGACTAAATAAATAAACCTTTTTTTTTACTCTCAACCTTTCAACAACCTATCTTTTGTCGCTCTTCGACATCTCATTTTTTCTCTATACATAAAATACATAACATATACAAACAAAAAGATTGACTGGTGTTAACATATATCTCTTTTCAGTGTTCCTCGCTGCTATTCTTGCCCCTAAATTTACTCCGATGGGAGTGTAAATTATTTACTTTAACAGGCGTTGTCTGCTTGTCGCCTGTTTATCCACTTTGATTTTGAAATAACTTCTTCTAGATATTCCTTGAACGCAGGATTCTGTGCTTATCTGTGACGCTCCTCGTCATATACCTCTAAGTGACACTCTTCGTCATTAACTAAAAACTCCACCAACCCTCTGTTACTTTCTTCCCATTATTGCTTTCCTCAATTAATATTCATTCCTTTTTTTTTGCTACCTTTCTCAATCTACTCACCATTCGCTTTTCCTTAACCGGCCCCCATCGCTTTCGGTCCGCTCAGCTCGTTGTGGAAACCAGGAGGTGATTTTGTGAGAGGGACCCGTCCCACCTATCTACAATGTCTTGCAAGAACTTTTCGGCCGCTATCCACAGGAAGCCTCGTGGTCCTCCAGCTAAATGGCAGAGGACGTCCGATATTCATAGAGACCCTTAAAAGCCTTCTGGGTCGATGGATTGAAACCATCCTCTGCTACCACGTGAACCCCGGAACCTGGGGCCCTTTAAGACGAGGTAGCAATAGTCAGAGATGGATGGGGATGCAGAACTTACTCATTCATCAATAATCAAACCGACTCAGGAAGTTGGCAAAACTCAGTACTTTTTTATTAATAATTATCTGAAACAGGGAGTTACAACGGACACCAACGGTTGTTCGCTCGATTTCTCTCAAAGTATCATATGAAAAAACAACATTCTTATACTAAAAATGTGTCACTACTGACGTCATCCTACGTGGCAAACTAAGAAAACCTACTAAGGGATGTGATAGGCTTAAAGGGAACATCTAGGTATACATTCCATACCTATGGGGGTTGTGATTGGGTCTCTAAGATCAGGTGGACAACTAAGCCCATCCCAAGTGCAAGTCATCTTCCGTGTCATACAATTCTCAACACCATATTGGCTACACAGGCTATAGGGCTCTTTAATACGTGGCACTCTATAATTGGTTGGCACACTTGTACCCTTCTGAAATATTCCACTTACTAGCAGCACGCAAGCTGGTTACACCAGGTGCTGGGAGGGTTGGCCTGGTCAAGCCTCCCCACCCAATTAGCCCAACATCTATCATCACTCCTGCGGTCTGTCATTCAATTAGGATTTGAACTTGGCCTTTCAGAAGCTCGCTGTGCCTGAAAATAAAAGGGAGTTTACAATGGTCTTATCTTCTAGGTTTGGTGTAGCTTGACCCAGAGTCTATTTCTATCTGACCATGTGGCTGGAGACCACGTTTTCGAGCTCTTTGTTGCATAAAATACTATTAAATGATGAGCTCTTGGCAGTGTTTTTCCATAAGACCTCAAACAGAAGTTTTCTTCTTTCTCACATTCATTAGCTTCTTGACAGACAACCAGGCTCATGGTGGCCTCGTCTCTTGGCGCTGGGCCAGCCAACCTTTCTTGAATTCTCCTTCGCCATCAGCTATTTTCAACTGCGCCACACTTCAAGCCCTTTACATTCATGGGGTTCAAGTTTGCTAAAATGCAGTGTGGAACATCCAGAGTTTATATATTCCTATGTATATAAATTGGTGCATCGCCGCAATTTATTCACTAAGCCAGCCTTAGGATTACTTTGTCTACTTGCATTACAGCAGCTGTACAATTGTAAAATGCCTTTGCATTTTCTTCAGTGTTTCTTTGTACATGCAATCTTCATTTCGATCCCGAAATGGTGCTTTTCTTTGATACCTCATCCTCAGATCCTATAGAATGTCTATATTCCTTCTTCATTTGTGTCTTTTGTGGGTGTGTCACTTCTGCTTCATGTGACATCACTGTAAAGACCAGAGGGGGTGTCTGTACTTCTGCTCTCTATATGGTAGAGGATAGGCACAGAGGACCCCAGCCAAGATTCTCTGTTGTGGTAGCAATGGACGAGCAATCAAGGCCTAGCTCTCAGGAGGTGATGCGGGCTGGTTCTTAAGTACAGTGTAGTCCCCAAGCACCCACAAAGGAATGTCCTCACACTGTATTAGTTAAACCACAGTCTTTATATAATTAATATTCAAGGTTATGTACAATATCTTGATAACTCACTTTGTACTCAGTTATCTATAATGGCAAATATATACAATTCTACGTGGTACCACTATTACTATTACATCTCATTAAAGTGCATCAGCTGTATGGTTAAATGTCACACAAATCAGTTCGTAAAGGAAACCAACAATAGATATGAGAGGAAAGCAGTTGGTTAGAACAATTGGCAGAATACTGGCCCCTACCGTTAGACACAGTTCTGTGTGGAGATCCTCCCACCTGGGCAACCTGTAGAATAAAGATATATCAGAAGCCCAGTCCATATATTGTTCATAAGAGTCTTTCCAATAATTCTGCAACCCCAAAGTACCTGGCGTTGTAGCGTTCCTCGTTGGGGAATCAACAGCCCTTCTTGAGTGCCCTCCCTTTAAGGCAGGAGTCACGGGTCGTCGAACGTCCAACTAGAGAACAGGGTGAACTACGGCAGTGAAGTGGCAGCTTCTTTCCTAGCAGTGCTCGTCGACGGGGAAGTGTAAACATCCTGCAAGGAGGAGGCGTGCGGGGCACCTCGATGTCGATAGTTCTGGACCACAAAGAGTTTGAAGAACTGTGACCCAGAAAGGGCGTTGAGTCGTCGGCATCTCTGTGGTCTTTGGGTGGTGGGAAACCCACCAGTGGATACTCCCCGGCGCGTCGACGACCTGGCCTTCTCCAGCGAGATAAGATGGGCGATGATGCAGACGAGAGCGTATTTGGATCAAGAGTTCGTAGGCAACGTGAGCACTGCGGCTCTGGTCGGCGACGGCGGTCGTCGACAGTGGCGGGCAACCGTCCGGGCGCTTCTCTTTGGAATTCCACGGCAGTCCCGTCTTGGGTCAGCAGCCTTTCGGAGGTGTGTCTACCAGGTAGCTTTGGCAAAGATCAGCTGGTGCACGATAGTCCCTCGTAGCTTGGGAAGAGGGCACCTTACCAGGTCAGTCCTTGGAGACACAGCAGCTTTCAGATTGATGAAGGAGAGCAACAGCAATTCTTCTCTTCCAGCAGGGCTTCAAGGTTAAGCTTCAGATTTACTCCAGTTACTCGTCGTAGTGGATTTCAGCTTCTGAACACGAATTATATCAGTTGGTCTCCCATTCATTCTGCTGGGTCACACTCAGGCAACCAATCGGTCAGAAGGGCATTCATGCAGACAGGTAGCCAATCAGGTGCATAGTGCATTCAGGCCATTCACTTCTTTCCAGACACTCACAACAGGTTATGTGTATTGGGACAAGTACCCAGCCATTCAACAAGCCACACTGCATTCATACCAGTTTTGGGAAGGGCTGTCGCAGTCATTGTGTCAAACAACAGATACTAGACATCCACATTAAGAAGTGCATATTCGTCACACACTCTATTCACCCCGGTCTCACGCACAGGCGCACCCACAACATACGGTCGTTGGGAAGGCTCCATCCAGTCTGGTCGGCACTTCCCCACACTTCCACCCAACAGCCAGTCAGGGGGAAGGGAAAGAGTCAGGGCTTCCCAGGACTTCGGAACCATCAAGGTAAAAGGCGATGGAAGGCAAGAGGCCATGGGGGCCATCTTGTCCCCATCAGGAATCTACCGATTCCAATGACAGGGCCTTGGCATCCCAAAATGGGGGACGCTCAGGGCACCAGTCAATTCAGCACAGAGCTGCCACCAGCCCGTACCCTGCTCTGTGGGCCACACAAGGGTGCCCAAAAACATACACTAGGGGCACAGGGTTGTACCCCCACCCATGGGTGCCATAAGGGTATCCCATGGGTCTGTTCACCAAAACCAAAAGAGAGAGCTGCACTGCCAGGAGTCCCACATGAACTCCTGCATGGAAAACACAACAGAACACATGATAAAAGGCAGTAAATGACAAGGATACGGAGGCCCTGTCCCTCCGATGCATTTCCAGAATCACAGTCACCAGTCTTCTTTCTTATTCATCTTCATACTTCTTCCGGGATTTTTTCCAGAAGACCATTACTTCTTTGTGAATGCATATAGGGTTTTCTCAATGGATACTTTGTCTTATGAATTCTTTGCGGGATAGGCATCCTTACTGGTACTGCGCATGTCGCAATGTCCGGTTCCCAACATAAAGGCAACATGGGGGACGAACTTCTGGTAGGGGTCTTTGGCTCTTACTCTACATGTCCCTTCCACTTCCTGTAGCACAAAGCACTTTGTGTGTGATGTCAGAAGGGCATGGTCCATTCATTTCAAGAGCAGGAATTGGACCCCTATAGCAAGCTAGCTTTAGTCTGATCGTCTGTGTACCTTTGCCTTTAAAGGAAGGGATCTCACACCACATCTTTGAATATCTGGCTCATCCTTTGAACTACAATCTTGAAAGAAGATTGTGTTGGCCCTACTGGGAGAGCAGTCCTTCCAGAGTCCTCCAGTTGTGAGGTGAAGGCAGGTGTTCCAAGGCAGATGCATGCTCTCTCATCATACCATCTCCTAGGACCATTGAGCTGCTGGACCAAGACCACAAATCTGCCACCTCACCATGTTGCAGGACCCCTTTAAGCATGTGCCAGCCTCCCCCTTATTTTGGAGGCAATGAAAATTACTAACCTTGCCCTTGAAACCTTGAAGCCAGGATAGCCAAGACTCCTATTTGCAATGTTGACCCGCTGCAAGCCATGACTTGAGCGTATGCGACACAGAGCAAACCATCAGGCCTCTTCAACACTGGGTTTGACATCCATTGTTGTTCATACTGCCATTTGCCTGTTCGACTGAAGCATGTTGTTGCCTCAGCTTGAAACAACAAAGTACTGCTGCCTTGCATTGCCCGAGTTTCAGTTTGAAGCTCCTGCTTCGTTATTGTCATGCATATAAGTCAATCAACCCAAACCTGCTGTCTCCAGAACAGCGACCTCTGATCCTCCAGTTAGAATCAACACACCTAAGAAGATTTGAGACTGCACCCACCTTCCCATGCCAGCTTGACGTTGGACCACAGTGCCTGCTGCATTTTAGAACTGTAAAGAACCTGCGATCGATGCCAAGAAACCTAGCTCGATGCTGTTGATCCACCAAGACCTTTACAAAGTGTTATTGACTAGAATCTTTCCCTCTAGTATATCTTTAGGCCCTAGAGACTGGATAGGTCATTTTAATCCCTTTTGCAACCTCAAGAACATATCCTTTGAATATTGTGGTCTTTGATTGACTTTTCTCCACCTGTGTCATCACCGAGAGTGCGGCATCTCTTCTGTCTTTGCTTATTCTGTCTTCTTTCTACAGTGGCAGCATTTTACAGTGTTTTAAAGTTAGTTATTAGTGTAGATGGTGTACCTAATTAAAGGATACACAGTGGGGGTAGAGAGAGTGGGGATAGGGTGGTTGGGGGTAGAGATAGTGGGGGTAGGGTGGGTTTTCTGGTGGTGGTAGACTGTGGGTGGGGGTAGAGAGAGTGAGCATTGGGGGTGTGGAGGGACAGGGGGTGGGGATTCCTTGGGTGTGGTTAGAGTAGTAGTGGGTAAGATGAGCGGGTGGGGGTAGAGTGGGTAGTGGTGAGTGAGTGGGTGGGGTTAGAGAGATTGAGGTGGGTGGATGATAGTTGGTTGGGGGAAAAATATGAAGAAAAGCAGCCTCAGGACAACTTGTCAAAAGGGGCCAAAAATAGCCCACACAAACCCCAACCAGTACATCTAATGGGGGTGGGGTGGGCGGCTGAGGATAGGGGGGGTGTGGTGAGTGGGGATAGAGAGAGTGAGTGGGCATGGTTTGGGTAGGTTGGTGTAGAAAGACAGCCTAAGGAGGACAGAAAAGCAGATCAATAACCCAATTTGCCATGATTTCCCAAAATAGCCCAATATGAAATTACTGTGCACCTGCGATATGGAAGACCAGACACCTGACTTGCTTCTTACACCCACCCTAACTCCACTCTTTCTTCCCCCAGACATCCACCCACCCTACCTCTACTCTCTATACCCCACCCACCCTACTTCCACTCTCTCTACCCCACCCACCTGCCCTAACCCCACTCTCTCTAACCCCACCAACCCACCCTACCTCCACTCTCTCTACCCCGACACTGTCTCTACCATCCCCTACCCACCCTACCTCCACTCTTTCTACCTCCACGCACCCACCCAAATTCCACTCTCTCTACAACCCACCCACCCACCCCACTCTCTACCCCTTCTTATCCTTCCTCTCGGACTCTCGCTTTATTTTTTACCCTCTCACTCTCAACCTTTCTCGCTCATATTTCCTCTTGCTCATCATCAATAGCACCCTCTCTCAATCGTTTTCTCCCTTGCACTATTCTCCTCCTTTCTCATTCTCTTGTACATCAGCATCACTTATCTCATCCTCCTTTGAAACTTTGCACTCTCCTCCTTGTAGCCTGGTGCCTGTAAATGCAAAATCCAAAGAACAGTAGTAGACACCAAAACTATTGACGTTGCCAATGTAATGTTTGTTTCACACAGGGCTGGGTGTGCGGGCTGACTTGCAAGCACAAGGTCAGCAGCTTATTTTTTAGATGTATATGTATAGATATGTTGTATTATCTGTGTGAAAAGTGTATATTTGTTACTATATCACAAGATTAAAAAATAAGAAAAGCTTTTTTTTCATTGGGGTCTTTATTTTGTGCTTGGGAGAGAGGCATGCCTGTGTGAAGTTGGCAGCATTGAAGCAGGCTGTGGGCAATGCTTGCTTCTTGGACTCTGTAACCACTCCTGATCAACCGAGGGCACGGCGAGGCAGTTGCTTACAAAGCCATGCCAAAAACCTTTCTAAGTTTTGTCTGTAAGGTGGTGCATTGCAGTACAGCTAGGGGAGATGGCATATGAGGAGGGACACAATGCCTTCAGGTGTTGTTTGTTATTTACCCACGCTTTGACTGCCCATGGACATGCTAAACCCTATGGCCGTTCCCACCCACTTCCTGCCCTTCCCCACCCAAAACAGACCCTTTGGGGATCTTTTTCGAGCTGCTGGCTTATCAAGCTTAACATCAGACTTTGAGTTCAAAGTGCCTGACAGCCTCATTCTAAGTGTGGAGATCCGGAAATAAGGGTGCCGATCTCCCTGCACAGCATCCTTTCTGGACCGCCACACTCCAACTCTGCCTCCCGGGGCCATTGTGCCTGAAGGGGCGCAACGGGCACGGTAGGGGGATTTGTCATGGAAGCACTGGCACCGTTAGCAACAGCGCCAGTGCTTCCATGTCCCCATTCCCATGGACACTTTGTGGTGGCACCGGGATATCAGGTAGCGTAAACGGTGTTACGAGTTCAACAATAACCTGCCAGTAGCACCAGCGGGTTCCCATCAAACTCGTAATGAGGCCCAGTGTTGCGCCAAAGCAGTCTTCTGTGAATTAATGTTTTAATTGGAATTTGAAACGAGCTATTGGTGGAATAAAAATGTCTTAGGGTGACGTCCCTGCCAAGAACTGACAAAGCCAACAGTTGTGGCTTGTGTATAGGTATTAGGCATTTGACAGGCACTGCTATTATATGCTGCAGGTACTTGCCCCATTTTGCAGCTGATACAATTAATGGCTAGACAGTATCATTATGCTAATGCCTGGCAAGTGCTTTTCTCCGATGTCTACACAAAAAGCCAAAACTGTTGGCATTGCCAATGCTTGTTTATTGTTGGTGTACCAGAGGGGTAGTATTCCGTTACTCCATAAGTGAATGAAGCGCCACAGCCTTCCATGGTTTCTGTTTTGAGAAAGATCGAGGCGGCAGGTCAGCATAAAATTTACAATACAGCCTGAGAGTAGCGCAACCTTCTGTGAGGGGTGCGAGTGACGTCACCACAGAGGACTACTGCTTTCATAATCCTCTGCAGTGGCTTCACTCCAGGGAGTTATTACTTCTCAGTAGGAATGTATGTGCTGAGTGGCTTCAATGGAATCAATGTACAAAAAAAGGGTATTGACAGCAAATGTTAATGGCTTCAAATGGAAGACAAACACAAAAAAACTTTTGTGCTGCTAGCAGGGTGGATAACTCAGGGGTTAGGCGCTCACCCCTCACATGGGACAAACTCCCACTTCGAGAGCGAGCTGCACAATACTAGCCAATGCTCTCATTATGTCAAGATTAGATTACTGTAATGCCCTGTACTCAGGAGCCAACAAATATATTACAGACAAAATTCAAAGACTGCAGAATAACGCCCTGCGGGCAGCATTGAACATCCCCAACAGAGAGCATATTACAAAATTCAGGAAAGATGTTAACTGGCTGAAAATAACGGACAGAATTCTCAAAACAGCATCCCTCACCTCCAAAAGCCTGAATAACCTAGCTCCTCCATACCTAATGGATAAAATTACTAGGAGAACAGCTACCCGTCCTACGAGATCTGCTAACTCATTTATGTTGGCGATTCCTAGGTTCAAACGCTCGACACCAGGAGGAACCAGTTTCCCTGTTATAGCTGCACAATGTTGGAACAAATTACCAGTTGACCTCAGACTAGTACAACCCTACCCTAAATTCAGACATAAAATAATCAATTGGCTGCACACCAATGACACCTAACTGACGAACTACACTTCTACCTCTCCAGCCCCCACACAACCCTTTGTTTCCACCAAACTACACTGTAGCTTGGTTAACTGTGCACGCAGCATATATGCAGGTGTGCATATACTGATACTCTTGACAATGTTTCCTTGACTTACCAAGATTATTGCTTTGTATTTAATGTATCTTGTACCTTGTATCGTGTTCCTATTGCAATCACTGCTCTATGTATTGCTACCTTTGCACAGTAACTAAGTTTTAAGATTTCTTGTTTCTGTTGCGCCCGTCTTCCCAAGGGCTTGATGCGCATTACCAAACAAATAAACAAACAAGCAAACAAACAAACAAACAAACTTAGCACAGTGCAATCCCAGCAGCGCATGATTAGCCCTGTTATGCTGCAAAATTGAGTATCGTTAAATTGGGTGATGTAAGCAGTATTTATTACAGTGAAAATGATGGAATCCAGCATTAATAGCAATACAACAACGTGATGTTAGCAGTATCATTAATATTAATATTATTATGTTACATGTTATTTAAAATTATATTAGCTACATCGTCTTTTCTGAACATTATACTCTCTAAAGTGCCTTTGCATACAGTTAAAAACACTGGGCCTGATTTTAAAAAGCGTATTTCGATTAGGAAAGCCCACAGATTGTTTTAATAATAAATGACCGATTTACAGAAACGGTTGGTCTCACATGTATATTTCATTGGCATTGTCACCCGCCTGTTCTTTGATTAATGGTTTGATTTAAATTTCCAGCCCTTTCCTTGCAATGCCTGAGGTCGGTTTGATCTTTAGTTTTAGAGTCTGGAAAAACATGTGCCCTTTGAAGAGGAAAGTCTGTATTTTTTATCAGCCTTTGGATCCGATCTCCGCTTCAGCGTGTCCCCTGGAATGAGAGCATAGAACAGCTCCTATTCATCTCTCTAAACTGAGTTTTCACTCTTTGTCATCAACAGCTAAGATTAATTGGCAATGCTTCTAACCTGAAATTAAATTTCACGAGGGACTGAAAACATTATTCCTTTTTCAGGCAATTCTGTTGTGAGATCTGCTCTGACCCGCCATGAAGTAATATTTGTTACCGTAGCTAAATCACCAAGTGTCAGATTTCGATCAATATTGTCAATTGATTATACAAATGCTCTTGCCAGTTTTCTAACCTCGTGACCACAAATGTGTATATATATCTTCCTTGAGGGCTTGGTTTGCCAGAGACCTATGAAGATGAGTGAAGGCCGCGCTCTGGAAAGACAGCCCTTTGATGATTTGTAAGATGCCCATGCAGGCACCACAGCACATTCAAAAGCAGTCCCACTTGCAAAGGAACCGCTTTGTCAGCCGACAATGGTTGGGGGGGGGGGGGGTGGATTCCCCATTGAAACAAGGGTTTGGCACAATTTGACCTTTGAGCTCCCCTGGCCGCAGATAGATCCATGGTTCCATCGCCCACGGATTGGAGCAGGCACAAGAACTCGTGTGTCCTGCAGAGGCAGGTGGCAATGGGCCCATGAAGCTGATCTGGAGCCACTGCCACCAGTTCCTTCTGCCAGTCCCTTATGTACGGGCAAGGTGGCCTGATAGCTGAGCTTGGAATGGCGGAAGAGTCACGAGTCAAGGTTCGGCCCTGGATGGGGTTAGTTTGCTTGTCTCAAAGTAGACGCAAGAGGAGTCCAAGAGACTGTGGTGCAGTGGAGAGAGAGGGTGCCACTCAGCACATGGCACAGCTTAATGAGTTTGCAGAGCAGGGAGGCTCTAGACAGTGCACAAACTGCTCCTGAGACATAACCTGAGTAGCGCATAATCCCAGGGCCCAGACGATCAACAAGTAGAACCTCATCCTCTTCTTACTACCTGACAGGGACATCATTTCACCAACACGCCAGGGGTAGTGGAAGTGACATCACACAACCCTTGACCACGGATGACATCACAGGAAGCCCATGCAGGCACCACAGCACATTCAAAAGCAGTCCCACTTGCAACGGAACCGCTTTGTCAGCTGAAAAAAGTGGGGGAGGGAGGATTCCCCATTGAAACAAGGGTTTGGCACAATTTGACCTTTGAACTCCCCTGGACGCAGATAGATCCATGGTTCCATCGCCCAAAGATTGGAGCAGGCACAAGAACTCGTGTGTCCTGCAGAGGCAGGTGGCAATGGGCCCATGAAGCTGATCTGGAGCCTCTGCCACCAGTTCCTTCTGCCAGTCCCTTATGTACGGGCAAGGTGGCCTGATAGCTGAGCTTGGAATGGCGGAAGAGTCACGAGTCAAGGTTCGGCCCAGGATGGGGTTTGTTTGCTTGTCTCAAAGTAGACGCAAGAGGAGTCCAAGAGACTGTGGTGCAGTGGAGAGAGAGGGTGCCACTCAGCGCATGGCACAGCTTAATGAGTTTGCAGAGCAGGGAGGCTCTAGACAGTGCACAAACTGCTCCTGAGACATAACCTGAGTAGCGCATAATCCCAGGGCCCAGACGATCAACAAGTAGAACCTCATCCTCTTCTTACTCCCTGACAGGGACATCATTTCACCAAAACGCCAGGGGTAGTGGAAGTGACATCACACAACCGTTGACCACTGATGACATCACAGAAAGTAATGCCATTTGACCCCACCACAAAGTGACATTACTGGAAGCGTTGGAACACGACCTTTCACCCGTTGACAAAACAGTAAGTGGCATAACATAGCATTGTTCCTAAGTACCCTACGAAACATGGTTACAATATCACTGTAATGTGATATACATTTCATACAAGAATGGATCAACATATGTATCATTAATAGAAGTGTGTATAGGCTCACATTACCAAATTACTGTGAATGCAAGCAGACATCCAAGGTCAATTTGAAACAAAACAAAACAATTTGTTTTTTAGGGGTGGCAAGGGAGACCCCTGGCGACCCCCAAACGACGTCCCTGCCACCTGATACTGTCCAAAGACAACACACCCTTGCACAACATCAGAGGCTTGATATACCCCCAGAAGGTCGTGGCATAGGTCATGATGCAACAGCAGTCCTACTGCTCTGTGATAAAGACTTGACCAACGCAGTGGGGCAATATTCATAACGGAGATGACAATACACCAAACAAGCAAGTGTGCTGACTGGCATTTCCCTATTACAAAGATGACAGGGGACAAACAAACCAGAGTGAATAAACAAACACAATTAGATCAATTTACACTGCAGGAATTAGCTGAGATGGTTCCATTCCTTCTACAGAAGGAAATTAGACCCCCGTTATAGGATCCAAAGCGAAGCCAGAGATGCTACAAGTCATAAGAGCCTCAAAGGAAACCCTAGAAAGGCAAATCAGAAAAGTTGCAGTGGATGCTTCTTTTATACCGAAAGTCTCTGAACTAGTGACCTATAATGGGTATAATGTTAAAGAACTGGATGATATGGCCAGTAAATTGTGGTGGCAAATGCAGGAGGTCTTGGGATGAATTGTGATTTTAGTGAAGCGAGCTGAAGCCTCAGAAGAAAGATCTCAAAGCTGTAATCTAAAAATCCCAGGATTCCTGGAGGGTGAAGAGGGCTTGGAGCGAAAGTATTTCATTTTCAAAATTACTGGAAACATTGGTCTTTCACTTGGGGAATGTCTAACTGTCTTTCTACCCTGACTACACCTGGGCTGTTCAGAAAACAAGGAACTCGGATCAGGAAGTTAAGAAAGCATTGCGTAAGTGCAATGTGAAATATATGCTAATGTATCCTGCGAAGATGAAAATCTGTATACAGGACAGGTGCATTCATTTGAGACTCTTGCTTAGGTGATCACTTTGATGGAGGCACAGAACTTGAAACATTGGCAGGAGGTTGAGAAACAAAAACAATATCATGTTTCCAAGACACTGCAGCGGTATAACATTCAATCAGCAATGTGGAGATCACCAACTTGCACCTCCACTGTGGAGGACAGCAAAGTGGAACAAACATCTTTGAATGACTCGGATATAGAATCCCTGCGATTGATCTGGCTGCAGCACAAGTGACAGTGACTATACTTCCAGACATAGGACATGAAGATCTGTTGTGATGGTTACAGGTGTCATATCATTTACTTAAATAGTCAGAGATATAGGTTGTTGGTCACCAGTTTATGCAGAAAAAAATATTTTATACTGATATTAAAGAGCTTACCATGTATGAGATATTTCCATTTGTTTTAAATAGGGGTGTTAATACACCTTTTTGATTTGGAGGGCACTCCCAAGCCCAAACTAATAGGGTGGTGACTCTTTGAACTCCATTCAAGCCCAGTCAATGGATTCTTCATGTAGTGGACAGATTGTATCTCCGGCTGGAGGACATGCTGAAGGTGGCTCCTTGAGTCTTTGGGAGTACGCGGGTGGCCCTGCATCCTGTCTGACACTCTGGGTTCTGGGGAGTATGAATAGCCTCGAGGCTTGGACACACTGTTAGGAAGGAAGGCTCTTGCTCTCACCCAGACTGATTGTGTCCTGTTCTTGTGGAAGGGATGGGGGCTGTGATCCACCTATACAGCCATTGGTGTGGTGGCGTGGCCTGGCTGGGCTGATTTTGATGTGCCGCAAGTGCTCTCTGACCTGGCAGGGCTGGAGTAGATGGTCTGCTGAGATTTACCCGAGTCTTTTTCTGCTACCCGACTCAAAGTATTGGAAACAGCCTGGTCACTCAGTGGTCGCACCGCACAGGTTCTTCTAAAACAGCAAACCTTATACAGGGAGCTATTGTTTTGACTGCCTATTTATGTATCCGCATATGTGATGCTTACCTTACAGACCTACATCTTGACCATCAGTGTTGGCAGTTCAGATCAAGTGGTACAGTGCTTCAGTCAAGGATAAATTGAATAAATACCTGTTAAAGTCTTTTTGAGTCTGGGTCAGGCTCTACTAAATACAAAGAGGATTCACATCCTCAGCAACCTTGTTCACCGGTGATGACTCCAACAGATATCTCATCACAGCACGACCCGAGAATTAAAGAAATGTTAAAGGGGTCCCTCATTCTCATGATACCAAAATGGGCAGGCTCACCTGCAAGGTGGACCAGCTACATGCTAGGCTGGATAAACACGGATTTAGTTGGATGCTGCTGAAGGAAACATTTCAGAAGTTCAAGATTCATCTCGCTCTCTTTTTGCTGAGGTTGCAGACATGGAAGCCTGTCTGAGGTTGACTGTCATAAAGTGTGAGGACATGGAAAGTAGATCTCGAAATAATTTATTCCCATAACAAGTGCAAGAGAATAAAAATGACTGTAGATTGACCTGTTTGTGGAAATCGTTCCTAGGAAATGATGGACTCCTACCATCTCTCCCCTTGTTCACGGTCGAGAGATCTTATTGTTCCCTAATGCTGAAGCTGGTGCCAGGTGCTCCCCCTCACCTAATTACAAGGTGTTAAATTGAAATTCTGCTATAGGTTCACATCGGTTAATAAATGTGTTTGGCAAAGGTAGCTGTGTTAGAGGACGATGGCAATGCCATACGAGTTCAACGAGGTGGCATGTGCATGAATAGATCATGTATACGATTGAGAAATCTTGGCCCACACCCTCTCTGATCATTCACCAGTCAAGAACGATTTGGTGATCCCCTTATCTGGGCTCTCTTGCAAGGGCTGGTGATTTAAACCCCAATATCTGCTAGAATCAGTGTTGTGCTGGGTAATCATTTAGGGAAATAGCAATTTTTTTTAGAGCAATGAGGTTTCAGTTTCTTTCTATGAAGTCGTATGGGAAACCTTCAAATCCTTTATGAGGGGAATATGTATTTAGAAGGAAGTCGAAGTCCTCTTATCCATCAACTGCCAGATGGACAAGCTGGCTGTTCACTTTAAGCCATTTAGATAACAACATACATTATGTTATGTTATCTGATATTTGTATAGCACCTACTGCCATTGTTATGGCTTTGAAGCGCTTTGGTGGATGAAGGCCCTTCTGAAAAAAATCTAGTCTGTGCAAACATGAAAATAAAAAGAGCGTTACATTGCATACAAATAGTAATTAGAATTTGGTGAGTAATTACTAGTACTGTGGGGTACATTTAACAGCCCAACAGAAATCCCTGCCTCACAAAACTGCATTTGAGCAGTTACAGAAATAATGGCTGCGCTGTGAGGGTGGAGAACATGTTCCATTGCATTAAAACAGTTACAGAAACCATGGTTGTGCTGTGTCTGCTGTGCACATACGCGGCGAGATGGCGCACAGACTCCCTGCAAATGGCTGCACTTATTTTCTTCATGGGAATCCAAAAAGAGGAATTCAAAGGCAGCCTGGCTCAGCACTGCAGTGCTGGGATTTGCATAAACTTCAAACTGCTAAAAAAGGTGTTCTCTGCCTTTCCCCTTTTTTCGGCTGACGAGGTTTCGAGACAAGTCCGATCTATGAAAGTCTCATCAAAACAGGTCCACCCCTGCTCCTCCAAAACTATCAAGGACCACATCGACTCCTTGGCCCCTGCCCATGCTGTCATCTGCAATCACTCTTTCGCCTCTGGAGCCTTCCCATCCCCTCTCAAGCACTCCCTTGTGCGCCCCCTTCTTAGGAAGCCCTCTTCCGACCCCACCTGCCCAGCTAACTACCGCCCAATCTCTATCACTCCCTTCCTGGGCAAGCTCCTGGAGAAAGTGGCCATCTCCAAGCTTAATCTCCATGCTGAATCTGTTGGCAGTCTTCATGACCATCAGTCTGGCTTCAGAGCTGCCAGAAGCACGGAAACTGCTCTCCTGAACATCCGTGAGGACCTGCTCTCGAACCTTGATTCTAACATTCCTTATGTTCTCATATTGCTTGATCTCTCTTCTGCCTTTGATACTGTCAACCATACCATCCTGCTCAACCGTCTCCGTGATAACCTGGGTATCACTGGTCAGGCTCTGGCGTGGCTGACCTCTTTCCTCTCCAATCGACCCTCCCAGGTCCAACTGGGGTCTTTCCTTTCTGACATCGTTTTCTCTACCTGTGGTGTCCCCCAGGCTTCTAACCTCTCCCCCTGGCTCTTCAACCAGTATCTGGCACTTCTCTCCCACCGCATCGCCGCTCTCTGCCCCTACTTTCAGTGCTATGCGGATGATACCCAGCTCATTTTCAGGCTACCCTCGGCCTCCTCTTCTCCTTCCCTCATCTCTGATTGTCTTTCTGCTATCCAGGACTGGTGTGCCGCCAATGACCTCTGCCTTAATGCTAATAAGACTGAGATTCTACTCATCGGCACACCCACTCCCTCCTTGCCTGCAGCTCTCTGGCCGGCCTCTCATGGCCCTCTTCCTGCTCCTACCTGCAAGGCAAAAAACCTCAGGGTCATCTTCGACTCCACACTCTCCTTCTCTACTCACATATCTGACGTCTCTAAGAAGTCACACTACCAGCTACACCTCCTCAGAGGTATCCTTCCTTTCCTCTCCTTCACCCAGAAGCTCACTGTCTCTAGAGCCCTGGTTCTCTCGAAGCTGGACTACTGTAACAGCCTCTATCTAAATCTGCCTGCCTCTACTCTCCGCCCTTTGCAACTCATCCAGAACAGGACTGCGAGACTTGTCCTTGGCCTCAAGCCCAGAGACCGTATCTCTCCAGGACTGAAATCACTACACTAGCTCCCAGTGACTGCGAGGATCAAGTTCAAAACCCTCTGCATTGTCCACAAGGCCTTCTGGGGCCTTGGGCCAAAATACCTTCAACTCTCTCTTCCTAAATATCTTCCTTCTCGAGCTCTTCGCTCATCCGCCTCCAACTCCCTCAGGGTCAGCCGCTTCTCCAAACAACGAGTTGGTGGCAGATCTCTCTCCGCTGCAGGGGCCTCCCTCTGGAACAGCCTTCCTGCCTCCCTGAAACTTGAGGAGAACCATCTCCGGTTCCGGAAGCACCTCAAAACCTTCCTCTTTGCCTCCGCTTTCTCTCACCCTCTCCCCTGCTAAAGTTACTGAAACTGCACTGAATCTGCAACTGGGCCACTCGCCGTTCTCGGTCCTTGGCCCAGCCACTCTCCCCTGCACTGCCTCCCTGGCACTCCCTGCACTACGGGACTGTCTCTGTATCCCACAGCCCCCCCTTCCCAGCACTTATCTGCACTTACTCGCACTGCCACTAGTTGGTCCTTATTATTTCCTGTATGCTATTGATCCTGTAATGCACTTTCCCCTCTCCCTTTCCCCCTTGCACTTCTCCCTTTCCCCTCCACCCTTGCACTTGCGCGATCTGAATGACACCTGGCCTAGTAGGATCGCTGCCTGTCTCCCTTTCCCCCCCCCTTGCCTCGTCACACCTTGAAACACTTGTGTATAGGCGTGTTACAAATGCCAAATTGTCATGATCTCTGCTTCCAAAAGATCAGGACTTGCCCGACTCCCTTGGAAGCAGACCCATAACCCCGGTTCCGAGTGCCAGCCAGTCCCAACTGGGACCTTTTGGACCCTGTCCTGGCACCAGTGGCACCAGGCTCATAAAGATGCCCAGTCCCAGCGCTGGAGGCTCCGGGCTCATAATGCTTGGGTGGACTTACCTGCAGCAGACCATGCTACTTACTTACCTGCCAGTTAAACCCCTGATCCTCTTCTGTTTGGGACTACTTTTCCTGTTGGGTGGGGCAGGAGCCACTCCCTAGGTTCAGAACACTGGAACTCTTCTGGAAAGCAGGAACTCTTTTCTTACCTAGGCCTGGCTGTGGAAGGAGACACCTAAGCACTACAGGAGGCTATTTAAACCACACCCGATGGATGAATCTTGCTTTGCGTTATTCTGCATTCTCTGCAGCAGAACGCTCATCGTGTCTTCTGCTTCTGATCCTGGGCCTAAGGGAACAAAGGCTTACCATCCTGGAATCCAGTCTTCAGCAGCACCTGTAAAGACAAAGAAAGAACAGGTTAGCACTACGGTCTTCAGTGGCAGCGCATCTCTTACCTGGTCCATCGGCTGTCACCAACGCCTCACGCTGCATTCCGGCATCTGAAAGACAAAGGCTTACCTACTCTTCGCATGCTCCGGAGGTCTTCGCACTGCATTCCGGCATCTGAAAGACAAAAGCTTACCAGCTCTTCTCACGCTCCGGAGGCCTTCGGCGCTGCATCCCGCATCTGAAAGACAAAAGAAGGTGCGTTTAAAGACATTGGGCAACTTTATTACTCACGTGCCATTACTCCTTCCCACGCTGAATCCAGTGGGTATTCCAGCACCCTTCAGCTTCTCTAAAGCTCCGAACTTGTACCTGCAAGATAAAAGGGACAGTTAGTGCGCATCGTGAAGCAGGCTACAAGCGCTTACTTATGTGCTTCCAGGCGCTTCTATTCCTCACGCGGGTTCGATCCTCAACTCTCATCAGCCCGCCATCCGCCATCGCCGGAACCCTGCAAAACAAGAGATATCATTACAAAAGACTTTTAAGACATTTGAAGTGCCCAGAATTTACCGTTCGTGCAGTTAACGACGGACAGCAGTCCTCTGAGGTCAAGAGGCCTGCACCCTTATCCAGTGAAGAAACTGGTTACGGCACCCTGCCCCGAGGCAGATGGAGAGCTCGGCGTTCACTTACCTAAGGTGAGGGCGTTAACCTTTGGGGTTCTACAGGAGAAGAGAAAGGGAAGAGGAGAGAGGCACCCAATAACCCCAGTTCATTAATCCCATATTTTCTATCTGCAGACATCTTACTCTTCGAGTCAGACATACAGTGCACAGAGGTCGAGCCCAAAGAGCCAACCGTGTGTTACACATCACCTTTGAAGAAACGGCATTCACCCAGTCAAGACCGGCGCCTCTGTGGGAATCAGGTGAGCGTTACAGAACGCAAAGCCTACCGCAAAACTCCCACCCAGGCGCTATGGAAACCTCGGATACCGACCAGCTAGCCCAGTTACTTGGGGAACTAAGAGCAGAAGTGCATGCAGCCCATCAGAAAACGAATGCTCTAAGAAGGGAACTGATTATTTCCAAGGAGCGAACAGACGATCTCGCTAGACAATTGCTACAGTCACAAGCCAGACAAATTCCGTTACCCGCATCAGGGGCAAATCTTCCTTCAACATCCTCTACGAACCCAGTGCAGATCAACCTACCTGGGAATGTACCTCTGGCTCCGCCCGAACGATTTCTGGTGACCCAAAGAGGTTTGCAGTATTTATTAATCAGTGCCGGTTGCACTTCTTATGCCGGCCAGCAGCCTTTCCAACTGATCAAGCTAAGGTAGCTTTTGTGCTTTCGTACCTTAGTGGCAATGCGGCAGACTGGTCGATCCCTCTAGTTAATCAAGATGATCCGGTTCTCCATGATTTTCAAGCTTTTCAGCTCAGTATGGAAAAACTGTTTGCAAGACATTCACAGGGGCAGGCCTTGGACAATGAGCTCCTTTCATTGCGACAGGGTAATCAAGACCTTTTGGCTTATATTGAGTCTTTCAACAGACTGATAGTGGAAACTCGATGGCCTGAGGACAAATGGATTACGCTGTTTTATAGAGGTCTACGTGGAGAGCTCAAAGATGTGTTAGCCCAAGTAGTGAATCCCCCGCAAGACTGTTCGGACTATATTGACTTAGTCTTTCAAATTGACCACAGACTGCAGAACAGGAAGGCCGATCGTTCCAAGTTTGATGCTCGAGTATTTTCCAAACCACCAACTCCTACCAAAGGAGTAGACTCTGGGGAACCCATGCAAATAGGGGGCTTGAAAGGACCACTAACACAAAAGGAGCGGGAAAGGAGAAAACAGCTGCAATTATGCCTCTATTGCGGAAACTCGGGGCACTTTCTTCGAGACTGTCCGGTGAAACCAGCCAAGAAGG
The DNA here is from genome assembly GCF_040938575.1 of Ambystoma mexicanum. Lineage (NCBI taxonomy): Eukaryota > Metazoa > Chordata > Amphibia > Caudata > Ambystomatidae > Ambystoma > Ambystoma mexicanum. The sequence continues at coordinate 499,022,693 of NC_090930.1, read as the reverse complement.
CAGTAGGAGCTGCAGTTACCAGGGTCACAAACTCTGAGCAGGGAAACGACCTCGCCCGACAGGAATAGAGGTCCTCTTGCCGAGCGTTAAAACCAGTTCCGTGACCTCGCATTTCGTGATACCTATGGTCCTCATTAGCCGTGAACATCCGGATCGATTACATGCGATTGAAGCTTAAGTCGACAGCGGTGCCATCGGCAATTATGTGGATCATGAAATGGTTTTGAGGATGAATCTGACTCTTTGTCCAAAGGCTGTAAAGGACGTCATTACTACGGTGGATGGTACGGAGATAGCCTCCGGACCAGTAACGCATACCACCCAAGAAGTGACGCTAGTAAGTCAAGATGGACACCATGAGAAGATCGTGTTCGATGTGATCAAGGCCCCTCAGTTCCAGATTATTCTAGGAATTCCTTGGTTAGAGAAGCACAATCCTCAGATCGATTGGCGAGCAAGAACGGTTCAGTTTCCAGAATGTGTCTCTACTTGTCACCCTCGACCTGGTGTTGCACTGGCAGCAATTTCCTCTGAGGCTCCCCAGTTACCTCCTGAATACCTAGAATTCCAAGATGTTTTCCGGAAGGATCAGGCTAACTCTCTACCTCCTCATAGGTCTTATGACTGACAGATAGACCTGATACCTGGATCTACTCCTCCTTGTAGTAGAATGTATGCCCTCACCGAGCCTGAGAATCTTCACCTCCGACAATACCTGGATCAATACCTAGCAAATGGGTTTATTCGTCCTTCCAAGTCCCCTGCTTCCTCAGCTTTGTTCTTCATTCCAAAAAAAGAAGGGGACCTTAGAACTTGTATAGATTATCGCGCCCTGAACCAGATCACTGTTAAGAATAGATATCTGTTAACTTTGATCCCTGAACTCCTGGACCAAGTCAGAAAAGCATGCATATATACAAAGCTGGATCTTAGAGAAGCCTACCACTTGGTACGAGTAAAAGAGGGCGATGAATGGAAGACGGCCTTCCGCATCAAGTATGGGCTATTTGAATATCAGGTCATGCCCTTCGGACTTTGCAATGCCCCGGCCGCCTTTCAATATTTTATGAACGATGTCCTCAGAGAGCTCATAGATGTGTGTGTTGTTGTTTACATTGACGACATCCTCGTTTATTCTTCATCGGAAACTGAACATCGGAAACACGTGAAAATGGTCCTCGAGAGATTGCGTCAACACAAACTTTTCGCTAAATTGGAAAAATGTGTTTTCAACGTGACTGAAGTTGAATTCTTGGGATTCATATTATCACCTAGCGGAGTGCGTATGGATTCAAAGAAGGTCGATGCAATTCTCAAATGGCCATCGCCATCCTCCGTAAAAGGTGTTCAAAGCATGTTAGGCTTAGCTAACTTTTACCGCAGGTGTATCCCTGAATTCTCTCGAATAGTCCAGCCCAACACCGCCTTGTTAAAGAAAAACAAACGTTTTGAATGGTCTACCGAGGCGGAACAAGCTTTCCAGAATTTGAAGACTAGATTTATCTCTGCACCGATCTTAAAACATCCTCGCCCAGAACTCCCCTACATCGTTGAAACTGATGCTTCGAGCCTTGCCATGGGGGCAGTTCTATCACAAAAGGACCCAGTAACCAATCAGTTGCATCCCGTGGCATTTTAGTCCCGCAAACTCTCGCCTCCTGAAATCAATTACACTATTACTGATAAGGAACTTCTAGCTATCAAGTCCGCCTTTAAGGCTTGGCGGCATTATCTTCTGAGGGCCCGACACACCGTTACTGTGATTACAGATCACCGAAACCTGCAATATTTGAAAACCGCAAAAGCTCAATCCTCTAGGCAACTCCGTTGGGCACTATTCTTTGCCGAGTTTGACTTCATAATTACCTATCGACCTGGTACAAAAAACGGTAAAGCTGATGCCCTTTCTCGAATGGGAGTGGAAGAACATTTGATCAATCCTAAACCTGTATCTATCATTCCCGAACAAAGAATTCTAGGTGTAATCGCCACACAATCCATAGAGGAAGTTAAGGATAAAGCCAGGCTACTGGTAACTCCAGCAGACATACAGAATTGGCATCTGCAGGGAAAGGACTTTACGGTGAAGGACAACCTATTATATTTCCAAGAACGGTTATACCTGCCCAGCATAGATTTACAGAAAAAGGTAATCTCTTGTTATCACGATTCTTTAATGGAAGGACATCCCGGTATGACCAAGACCTCGGAAAAGATCAAGCGCTACTTCTGGTGGCCGTCTTGGAAAAAAGATATCAGAGACTTTATAATGTCCTGTGGAGTATGCGCCCAAAACAAGAGTCAAAAGGAAAAACCAGCCGGCCTCTTACGCCCTATTGACAACCCTCCTCGCCCTTGGCATACGCTTTCTATGGACTTCATCACCGATCTACCTCCATGCTCCGGATACAATACCATCCTAGTAATCGTGGACCTATTCTCCAAGATGGCACATTTCATTCCACTCAAAGGCTTACCAACAGCAGCAACTCTGGCCCGAGAATTTCTCGAAAACATCGTCCAACTGCACGGTTTTCCTTCAGTTCTAATTTCGGATCGAGGTAGTCAATTTATTTCTCATTTTTGGCGAAGTTGCTGTCGGTCGGCTCAAATTGATGTGAGACTTGCGACCAGCCACCACCCTCAAACCGACGGACAAATCGAGAGGACCAATCAAACTCTGGAACAGTATTTGCGCTGCATGCTACAACAGACTGAAAAAACTTGGAAAGATATCCTTTGGATAGCCGAATATGCCTACAATAACTCTGTCCACTCGGGAACTGGGAAGAGCCCATTTTTTCTTTTATACGGTAGTCACCCTCGAACCTCGGAGTTGGATCCACTCCAAGATCTTGGAACACCAGCAGTAGACCACCTGCATTCTACAATCACCCAAGCCTTTAAGGAAGCCGTTTCTCACCTTCAAAGGGCTAAAGCACAATACAAGAAAGGAGCAGACCAACATCGGAAGGAAGCCCCCCAATATCAAGTAGGAGATCAAGTCTGGTTATCCACCAAATATCTACCTCTAAAAGGACCACGCACATTCAACCCAAGATACCTTGGTCCCTATTCCATCACTACCATAGTAAATCCAGTAGCGGTCAAGTTGGACTTGCCCCCTCACATGAAGATACATCCGGTCTTCCACGTCTCTCTATTAAAACCCATGCAACCTCAAACCCGACTAACTACATCTCCAAAACCTATTCTAGTTGATGGAGAACTCGATTTTGAAGTCAAAAGCATCCTGGATTCCAAGATCTCCAAATCTAAACTATTTTACCTGATTGACTGGAAAGGCTACGGTCCCCAAGAAAGATCCTGGGAACCTGCAGAATATGTCCACGCGCCTCGTCTAATCAAAAGATTTCATCAAACATTTCCTAACAAGCCCAAACCCCCGGAGAAGCACGGTTTGGGAGGGGCCTTGAGGGGGGGTGCTGTCATGATCTCTGCTTCCAAAAGATCAGGACTTGCCCGACTCCCTTGGAAGCAGACCCATAACCCCGGTTCCGAGTGCCAGCCAGTCCCAATTGGGACCTTTTGGACCCTGTCCTGGCGCCAGTGGCACCAGGCTCATAAAGATGCCCAGTCCCAACGCTGAAAGTGCCGGGCTCATAATGCTTGGGTGGATTTACCTGCAGCAGACCATGCTGCTTACTTACCTGCCAGTTGAACCCCTGATCCTCTTCTGTTTGGGACTACTTTTCCTGTTGGGTGGGGCAGGAGCCACTCCCTAGGTTCAGAACACTGGAACTCTTCTGGAAAGCAGGAACTCTTTTCTTACCTAGGCGTGGCTGTGGAAGGAGACACCTAAGCACTACAGGAGGCTATTTAAACCACACCCGATGGATGAATCTTGCTTTGCGTTATTCTGCATTCTCTGCAGCAGACTGCTCATCGTGTCTTCTGCTTCTGATCCTGGGCCTAAGGGAACAAAGGCTTACCATCCTGGAATCCAGTCTTCAGCAGCACCTGTAAAGACAAAGAAAGAACAGGTTAGCACTACGGTCTTCAGTGGCAGCGCATCTCTTACCTGGTCCATCGGCTGTCACCAACGCCTCGCGCTGCATTCCGGCATCTGAAAGACAAAGGCTTACCTACTCTTTGCATGCTCCGGAGGTCTTTGCACTGCATTCCAGCATCTGAAAGACAAAAGCTTACCAGCTCTTTGCACGCTCCGGAGGCCTTCGGCGCTGCATCCCGCATCTGAAAGACAAAAGAAGGTGCGTTTAAAGACATTGGGCAACTCTATTACTCACGTGCCATTACTCCTTCCCACTCCGAATCCAGTGGGTATTCCAGCACCCTTCAGCTTCTCTAAAGCTCCGAACTTGTACCTGCAAGATAAAAGGGACAGTTAGTGCGCATCGTGAAGCAGGCTACAAGCGCTTACTTACGTGCTTCCAGGCGCTTCTATTCCTCACGCGGGTTCGATCCTCAACTCTCATCAGCCCGCCATCCGCCATCGCCAGAACCCTTCAAAACAAGAGATATCATTACAAAAGACTTTTAAGACATTTGAAGTGCCCAGAATTTACCGTTCGTGCAGTTAACGATGGACAGCAGTCCTCTGAGGTCAAGAGGCCTGCACCCTTATCCAGTGAAGAAACTGGTTACGGCACCCTGCCCCGAGGCAGATGGAGAGCTCGGTGTTCACTTACCTAAGGTGAGGGCGTTAACCTTTGGGGTTCTACAGGAGAAGAGAAAGGGAAGAGGAGAGAGGCACCCAATAACCCCAGTTCATTAATCCCATATTTTCTATCTGCAGACATCTTACTCTTCGAGTCAGACATACAGTGCACAGAGGTCCAGCCCAAAGAGCCAACCGTGTGTTACACATCACCTTTGAAGATACGGCATTCACCCAGTCAAGACCGGCGCCTCTGCGGGAATCAGGTGAGCGTTACACATATCATATCATACATCATATCTATGTAAAACGACTTTGCACTGGTGCTATCTTACTTTTTGGACATCACCCAGCTTGGGTTTTAGTAAAACACAGCCATGTTCATCCATATTCAGGTTGCGCACCAGCAAATGGTGGCATTCCTCGCTGAATGGCATGTTGTGTCAAGCAAAATCTGTGAAGAGCAGAGAAATCCATTTAAGGCTGTACGACCTGCATCCACTCTTGCAACAAAATAACCCATGTAGAAGACTTCAAAAAGAAAGCTTTTTCTCCCTGGACGTGTGTTAATTACAAAGAACAATATTTCCAGCATCTTTCTGAAACTGATATGATCTGGCAAGGCGTTTCTGAAATGTGTGTTAAAGAAACCGCATCTTGTGAAATCCCCATGTAAAATAAGCATGTGTAAATCTGTTTTGCAAAGGTGGTGAAATAATACTTTTTAAAGCTGAAAATGTGAAATCATCCCAGATACTTGCACAGAAACAGTATGTTATGGGTGGAACTGGTGTGGTTTAAGTATATATTATACTTATGTACTAAAGACTTGGTTTCGGTGAAAGAAAGTAAGGAAGAAACAAAATGTGTGTTTGAAAACAGCAGAACAAAGGGGCCTGGGCAGGAAATTCAAAGGCACTAAATCTTCGTGGGACAGGAATCTCCCCCACAAACTATGAAAAGGCCAAGGTGTGAGAATTTGCGACTTCCTCAGACTGACTGGCATTTCTGCAGCCAGGAACAATGGATCAAGGGGAACTGGCCTTGTCATAGGCACATGTGAATTCCTTGTGACACCTCTCTTCAGCTGCATCTGCAAGAATGAAAGGGTGCTATGGTAACCTTGCTGCCCAGAACTGACACAGAAGAGGCCGACTGGCTGTGGACATTTTAAGGGCCGCCCTCAGTGACAGATGCCATCCATTTGTTTTAAAAGACTTTTTATATTAAATCATTTATTCCAGTGACCTTAAGAAGCAGTATTGTGAAATTATGACCGTTTTAATGTAAATTGTGTACCATTAAAACAAGACTATGTGGGTTATCCTAGCATGTGGGGGCGCAAATAGCATTAAAGGGGAATTTCTGGAAAAAGCGTACATGACACAGTTATGAAAGTTAAATGAAAATATGCCTGCCATTAATAGGCTTTGGTGTATCCATTTTTAGAATTTTAGGGGAAATATTTTCTATAGAAATTGTGAGAAAAGTGCCAAAAGGACAAAACAGCATCGTACAAACTTGGGAGTTGGAACAGCATATTCCTTGTAAAATATAGGGTCTGCATATTTGATTTTCAAGAGAATAACAATTGTAAATATAAGAGTTTTGTCTCATAACTGATTTTGGCAAAAGTAACTATGGTATAACAAAGCACCTCATAAAAACACCCACACTAAAATTGATGTCACTTCCCTGGGTCCAATCTGCTTACAGGGAGGGGGCGACATCCACAGGCTGACCTATCCGTTCTTAGAGGTAGGTCTAGCTTAGTTCTGCCCACATAGTAAAAATCCTCTTATGTCATTCGGTTTATAAAAGGAGGAAGCTTAGGGAGAGTCAGGACATTCAAGAGACAGACTTTCCAGAAACAGACATTTAAGAATCATTCATTAACAAATCAACATCCAGAGATCCAGACATTCCGCATTGACTCTGCAAGACTCCAGTGCCAGACCAGGGGTAGCTGATCCAGAACCTCATATCCAGGCAGAACCATTTTTCCAGAATTAAACCCTACAAAAATTCCAATAATTCAGGAAGAAAGGAGGAACGGCTGCTGACCCCTTTAAGAAAATCCGGACCTGTCCTTGTTCAGCTGATGCACCCCGCTGTCCACTGTGACCAAACCCTGGTTGTTTCGCTGTTTTCTTAGAGGACAGCCGCCACTGCGCAGTGACCAGGCCCTTGTCCTGCTGTCCAGCGACCCGGTTATCTGTCCAAACTACCCAATCCGAGTGCTTCTTGTAAGTATCACCCCTCTCCCAATATCAAAAAAATGCATCCTTTGCTTTGTTACCTTGCTATTTGTCAAACCCTATAAGAAACCCCATAAGAAATCCTAAAGGTATCCTAGTAACTTCTTAAATTGTTAGAATCCTCTTTGTATCCTGTCCTTAGAACAATCTGAGTTAGTCTTCATGTGTTAGCACAATTCGTTTCTAGTAATTTTAGTCCTTGTGTAAGTCCTTAGCACTATTTTGAATAATTTAATTCATTTCCCATAGAGATGAACGGGGCATGGATAGGTTAAACTTGTAAGTAATCTCCTTTCGTACTGTGTCTTTCTTTAAATACCTAGCCACTAAAATATAGTAGCAGTAGAATAAATCCATTTTAACAAAACCGTGTTGCATGTGAGAGTGTTTCCCGTGTAAAAATCTGATTTTTCCTTTCCTTAAAGAATCCCATACTGTCACCCATCCAGAGTCACCCTTTTAATTTAGTATCAAACCTGTTATGTGCCTTTGTACCATAGCATTAAAATCTACTTCCGATTTTGATTGTTTAACCCAATTATAAGTTGTTTGCTTGTTTTGAACCCGTGAAAATCAAGAAAATGCAATTTTGCCACCTGTGATTATTTCTGCAGTTTTTTCCTCCCAAAGTCAATTTTCTAACCTTGTTGTTTAGTACATTGCCTTGTAGCTTGTAGGTTTTCTTGCCTTTATATTACAGCCACACAAATTCTTGCCTTATTCATTTAACCGCACATGTAAAATAACTATTCAGTAATTCCGAGTGCAGTTTTGCTCATTTTTCAAGGGAGCTCAATCTGATTTTGGCATCCCATTCAGGGGTGGTAGGTCGGATTTTAATTGTGATTTTTGCCTAGTATAGCTGACTCCTTGCTACTCCTCTCCACACACACAAAACTTGGTTAACAGGGGTTTGAGGGAGTGTTGCAGGGGGAATACCTAACTGTGGTGGTATTTGAAAATACTACCCGAAAAGTAATCTTGCTTTCATTCATTTGTGCATTGTGTATCTGATGTTAGAAGGTTAAACTATGTGTACCCTATCATTTTACTATGTTATTATCACCACACTGGTGATTGCTGCCCTATATTGAATGTGTTTGATTTTTATTCAAAATTAAAAATAAATAAATATTTTATTATTACACACCGGCCTGGTTCATGGTTATAAACAAACCGGAGGGGGGTGTTGCTACTCCTGCTCTTTATATGGCAGAGGGGAAGCACAGGGGACCCAGCCAAGATTCTCTATGCAGTAGCGAAGTCGAGCAATTAAAGGCTTCAGCTCGCAGGAGGTGATGCGGGCTGGTTCTTAAGTACAGTGTGGTCCCCAAGCACCCACAAAGGAATGTCCACACACTGTGTTAGTTAAAACACAGTCTTTATATAAATAAGGTTCACATTATATACACAATCACAATAACACACTTTGTACTCTGGCAATACTATAATAGCAAATATACACAGGTCTACGTGGTCCCACTCTTAGCTATCGATTCCTTTAAAATGCATCAACTGCTAACAGTTAAAATGACTTACGAATCAGATGTCAAGATGAATCAATGATAGACACAGAAAGAAGGCAAGGTTAAATCAAGCAATGGCAGAACAGTCTATCCCACGTTTAAGAGACCGTTCTGTGTGAGGATCCCCCCAGCTGCGCAACCTGTGAATAAAGCGTATTTGACAAGCCCAGTCCAATTATACTTAATATAATCGCGGGTCATTCTCATAGTTCTGCAACCCCAATGTACCTGCTGTTGTAGACTTCTTTGCCGGGGAATCAACGGGCCCTTCTTGAGTGCACTCCTTTTCAAGCAGGAGCCACGGGTCGTCCAACTTCCGAGATGAAGAAAAGGTGAACGTTGTCATTGCGGCAGCAGCTTCGGTCCTTGCAGTGCTTGTAGACGAATGATCGAAAACGTCCTGCAACAGGGGAGGCATGCGTTGCACCTTGAAGATGATGGTTCCTTGCCGCAAATAGTTAGTGAAGAACTTTGTCCCAGCAAGGGCGTTGAGTCGTCGGCGTCTGCCTTGACTTTCTCTGGCAGGATGAAAGCAATCAACGAGGATGAACAAGGGAGTCCTTGGATCAAAATGTTCTTAGGCAGAGGGAGCACTGCGGCTCCGGTCGGGGATGGCTGCTGTCCAGTGCTTCTCTTCGTTCTCCTCTGTGGCCCCCTTCTCCGGTCGGCAGCCTTTGGTAGGTCTGTCCACCAGGGAGCTTTGGCAAATATCAGCTGGTGCACGATGGTACCTCGTAGCTCAGGGGAGAGGTCTCTTAGCCAGGTCCTCTCTTGGATCAGTTCCTTGAAGGCACAGCATCTTTCAGATTAGCGAAGGACAGCAGCAGCAGTTCTTCTTCCAGTGGGCTTCAAAGTTAAGCGTCAGTTTCTACTTCAGCTTCTGAACGATTTCTAGCAGTGAGAGGCCCCCAGATATACTGTTGATCTCCCATTCACTCTGCTGGGTCACACTCAGGCAACCAATCACTCAGAAGGGCATTCAGGCAGTCAGTCAGCCAATCAGGCGCACCATGCATTCAGGCCAGTCTTCTCCATCCAGACACTCACAACACAGAATGTGGATTCGGACAAGCACTCTTCCATTCAGCACTACACACTGCATTCATACCAGTTTCAGGCAGGGCTGTCTCAGTCATTGTGTCAAACACCAGATACTAGATACTAGACACCCATAACACAGAATGCATATTCATCAGACACTCCATTCACCCAGGTCCCACCCCATGGGCGTACCCACAACGTACAGTCATTGGGAAGGCTCCAGCCAGTCTGGCCGGGACTTCCCCACAACACCATATATGGATCTTCCACGCAACAGCCAGTCAGGGGGAAGGGACAGAGTCAGGGTTTCCCGGGACTTCGGGAAAAGTAAGTTAACAGGTGATAGAAAGCAAGAGTCCACAGGAGCCATCTTGTCTCCATCAGGAATCCACTGATTCCAATGTCAGGGCCGGGGCATCCCAAAATGGAGGATGCTCAGGGCACCTGTCAATTCAGCACGGAGCTGCCACCAGCCTGTACCCTGATCTGTGGGCCACACACAGGTGCCCAGAAACATACACTAAGAGTACAGGGTCGTACTCCCACCCATGGGTGCCATAAGGGTATCCCAAGGGTCTGTTCACCAAACCAAATACAGGAAGAGCAGCACTGCCAGAAATCCTACATGAAGTCCTGCCCGGAAAACAAGTCAGAACATACGTGATAAGGCAATAAAGGACAAGGATTCAGAAGCCCTGTCCCTCTGATGCATTTCCAGCATCACAATGGTCAATTGAGATAGGGGGTGTACGTTAAGGGGGGTGTGAGACGGGTTGGCTGCCTTCTCAAAAATGTGATCTGAATGTAATAAACCTAAAAGTGTTTTTATTGTGCGCCACATCCCTGGCCAGTAGAAAGAGTCCTGGCCTGGATTGTGCCCATCTTTAAAATCCTTAACAGCACATATGACTAGTTCAAAACATTATAAAAATCAGCTGGACCAGATTTGTTGTCTGACTCAGCTGTATTCTATGGGTTGCAGTGCAATAGGGGCAATAGGTACTATAAATAGTCTATCAATTCCTAGGGCAACTGTTTACAGTTGAAGGCTCTACAGCGCAGGCTCCAATTGGACTTGCATAGGTTAATTATTTCCCTATATGCCGATGACATGCTTTTCTTTGTTAAAAATCCCAAAGATAGCCTGGATCGATTTATGTAGGAAGTACACCAGTTTGGTGATTTCTCTGAGCTTAATATAAACAATACTAAGTCAGTGATGTTCCCTTCCATGAAAGCAACCGCACAGTCGCCAGTGATCCCATGATGTTGTTCCAGCTCAACTTCTGTAAGTCTCTAGGTCACTGGTGCACCATATACGAACTGCGGGCCAAGTGTGACCTGGCATGCTGTGTTTTCCTGCCCGCCAGGCTTAAAGACTTTCCTAATGCAACAACAGTTGCCCTCCGTTAGGAAAGTCTTTGTTTGCCAGTCCGGGAAAAATACTGACCCTCTGTTGGTTCAGTGCATTCACTACACAGCTCTTACGAGTCACGTAGTGCGTGTACTGGACCAATAGAGGGCCAATACTGCGGCTGGCATGGCTAATTAGGCTTGTTGCCGGAAGGAATTTCAGTCTTGCCACGGCAGACGCAGTACACGTTTGGAAGAGGCCCACCCACCTGCCTGCCTGTTCCCAGACAGCCAGCCTGAAACCACCCACCCACCTGGCTGCATGCTTTCCTTCCTTCCTTCTAGTCCACCCGCCTTCCTGGGGGTGTTTTGTTGGGGTAGGGCTTTGGGAATGGCATTTTGTTGGGTGCTTGGGACATGGGGATGGAGTTTTGTTGTGGGGTGAGGGGGCATGCAGATGGTATTTTATTGGGGTTAGGGGATGTGGGGATTGCATTTGGATAGTGCTGGGGGGTTATGGGGCATGGCATTTGGTTGTGGGTGGAGGGATCATGGGCATGTAATTTGGTTGAGAATTGGGGTGTCATGGGGCATGGTTTTTGGCTGGGGTGGGGGTCACGGGGCATGGCATTTGGTTGGGGTGTGGGGGACCATGGGGCATGGTGTTTGGTTGGGTGTGGGGGTCATGGGGCATGGTGTTTGTTTGGGGCTGGGGGTCATGGGGCATGGTGTTTGGTTAGGGGTGGGGGTAAAGGAGCATGGTGTTTGGTTGGGGTGGGTGGGTCAGTCATGGCATTTGTTTGGGGTGGGGGCCATGGAGGTCGGTTTCCTATTCCGGAAGACTCTCATGAGTTGAAGGAGACTTGTGTTGGGTAGAGACACAACTCATTGAGAGGGTCAGGGCTGGAGTCAGTGCTGGAACCATATGCCTCTGCAGGCTCTAATAAGCATACATGCCAACTGATGTGTTTTTGGGAAGCGGCACCTGAAAGATTTGCAAAAAGAATTGCCTCATTTCATATATATTATTTACTTTTACTTAAATATTCCCCTCACAAGGTAGGTCAAGGGGTCACCCTCATGGATAATATGGAGTTTTGACATGTATGTTTTAGAAATTCATACATGCTGCATACCCCATGTCAGTCAGGAGATGTGTCTCAAATTCAGTTTGTTTTCATAGAATTCTGGGACTTGCGGCCATTGTGACAAATTGACTTGTACTCTGCACAAGTACAAGGATGAGTTCAGGTAGAAATGCCTACTTAGCCCTCACTCTCCAAAATTGAACCCAATCATAAAGCTATAACAGACACAGTTAAGAGATGTACCTCCTTCGCCATTTGTGGAATCCTAGCCCAACGAAGGCCATGCTCTCAAGGGGGATTGTGATTCAAAACTAACCCAAAAATTATTGCAGTCCAAAATAACAGAATGTCCAATCAAGGGTCTATAAAATATATATATATACTTTAACTAAACAAACCATATGCAATAATAACTAAATAGAAAAAAACTACAAAAACCCACCCGTATAGAAATAACACAGAATATGCAAGACAGTAAGATGCAGCATTCTGGGTGATGAGACATGGGGAGAAAAGGCAATAACATCCCCAATGTTTAAAAAGGATATTTATGCATTTATCAGCCTTTTGCCAGTCCCTGAACACGCTTCAGTTTCCTAACCTGTGCTGGGAAGCATTAAAGACAGTGGCCCTCATTACGACCCTGGCGGAAAGCAACTGACCTGACCGCCATAGCGTAAATAGCGTTTCCGCCATTGCACGACGGAGTAAAGTGCGGCTAATTCTGACCCATCGGGCACAAGCACTACGCCATGGCGGAAGTGCAAAGTCCGCGATGGCGGAAATGTCCCCAAAACGCCCCTCACCGCCGTCGTACGGCGACCTAGGTGCAATTCCGCCACCGATCATAGCGGTCACCGTAATGAGCGGCAATCGGAAAATACGGTGACCGTAAATATACGGAAACGGAAGCAAAAACATGGTCCCGGAACGGGAAACAGCACGCCGTACACCTATAAAATCAGAATTTCCACACAACCATTAGAAATGCTACCCTGAGACACATCCCAACCCGTCATCCACCCTAGTGAAACCAAAAACAATGGGAAAAGTAGCGAAAAAAGCGTGCGACCGCAAGCGGCAGGTCCACTTCTCCCGTGAGGAACTCACGGTGCTCACAGAGACCCTCCAGGAGAATGCTGCCGTCGTCTTCTCGACGCAAATGACCAGGACGGCACTTGCGAACAAGAAGGCCATATGGGCCCTGGTGGCACAGCGGGTAAGTGCGGTGGGGACCGCACCCCGCAACCCACAGCAATGCCGAAAGCGATGGGACGACTTGCGGATACGCGTACGGAGCATACTATCCGCCAACCGTAACATTGCCACAGCTACCGGGGGAGGATCGGAATCACCCATCAAGTTGACCCCCTGGGAAGAAATCTGTGCCTCCACCATTGGAATGGAGACCATAGAGGGAGTCGGAGGGATGGAGAAAGGAGTGCAGACATCTGAAGAATCAGGTAGGTGTCCCAAATAAAACAATGCTAAAACCACAATGTCCAATCATGTGAAGTACCATGTGTCCACATAGTGCAACAGAAACACATGTCCAGGAGAATGTCCACATACATTGGCCTGATAGCGCACATTAAAAGTCACATTAAATAAATGAATAATTAAAATTCCTAAAAACACCCTCTACACGTGCAGCAGGCACCCCCTAACTGCAGGCTGCAAAACAACTGCATCCTCAATCCACACAAAAATGTAAACACCTCCAAGGCCCTGCCCCAAATCACCCTCAGGTACCACCCCAATGCATGTGATACATTGCCATTCCAATTTCCACAGACCCATTAATAACGCTCGCCCTCCTTTACTCCACCACAGGGTCCGATTCAAACGTCGAGCTCCAGGACACCCCTACCAGCACACCTGCAAAGAGGGCCAAGACCAACGGCCAAAGACCCTCCACCTCAGCTGCACGGATCAAGACACGGCAGCAGCACAAATCAAGTGGCAGCACACAGGAGGGGACTTCAACAGGCACCCCAGCACCCAGCATGGCCACAACAGCACCACCACAGGCCTCCCCAATGGATGCCACAGAAGGCACTGCTTCTGGTGGCAGCAGCACCATAGGTGACACTGCATTAATGGCAGCATGCTCCGACACAGAAAACGGTGATGTCGATGTAGGATCCATCCATGACCTGTCTCAATTCCTCTGTTTGTTTCATCCCGTACACCATGAGGATACCACGCAGGGGCACCCACAAGACGACGACTGGCCATCCCCCACAAGCCCTGTGTCAAGGCAACATGACGTGATCAGCCCCTCTGTGACACCACCGCAAATGTCCATGGCCCAGCAGAGGCAACAGTCCCTCGACCAGGTGATCGTTCAACAGCAGCAACTGGCCACGCTCCTCAAGGACCATGCTGATGAATGTGGGGGTACTAAGGCAGCCATAGAAACATGTACAGAGACACTAAGGGCACAAATGGAGAGAAGCACCGAGAGCCTGAGAGTACAAATGGAGAGAAGCACCGAGAGCCTGAGAGTACAAATGGAGAGAAGCACCGAGAGCCTGAGGGGGGAACTGCATGCGACGTCCAAAGACGTATGTGCTGAACTTGCCGCTGTGCGCCGTGTGCTCACTGAGCTCTCACAAACCCTTAGGGACATGCATGGACGTGAGCAGGCAGAGACATCATCCGTTGCAAGTTCCGTCCAGGGCAGCCCCCAACGTAGATCTGGGAGGAACCTGCGCTCCACAGGCAGGGGTGCCCCTGATACCCAGAGAGGGGGCTTGCAATAGCGTCTGCCCACTGACAATGAGCATCTTTGGACACTGGTGTTCGGGGGAGGTAGGAGGGTGGAGGGGGTGTGTTGGGCTTACTTGGGTGGCGGGTCGATGGGGTGTGTAACATAATTTCACATATGCGATAAACATTTCACTATCATCCAATGAGATGTGTGGACATTGATCTTTGTGTACGAGGCCATTATAGGCGTACAGTCCATATTGTGCATGTTCCAGACACACACAGTGCCACAAGTCCCGTGTCCATGTATCAGCCACCAGGCGTGAGTGCTAGAAGCATGAATCTATGATAATCTGACGAATTTCACCACCCTCCTGTGCCTCGCGGACTCCTTGAGGTGCTGCCACATCCCCACCATCATCATGACCATATTCAGGTGCTTGCAGTTCTGCGTCAGGGGGCATGGGCACATTTCTACGTACGCACATGTTGTGTAGCATGACACATGCCATGACCATCTTTGCAACCTTCTCATGGCGGTACAGGAGTGCCCCGCCAGACCTGCTGAGGCACCGGAAACGACCCTTCAGTAGGCCGAATGCCTGTTCTATGACTACACGGGTACGTGAGTGGGCATGGTTGTAGTCCTCCTCATGCTGGTTCTGTGGGTTCCGGAGTGGTGTAAGGAGCCATCTCTTCAGTGGATACCCGGCATCACCTGTATGTGGACAATAAAGGATGTTTGAGGAATGCCATTGCTACGTAAGCACCCCCCCCTTCCTGCCAGGTAATTGCCGCATCACATACCCCACATTATCATGCATGAAATGAGACTCACCGAGTAGCCAGGACCTGTTCCCTGCGTGTCGCTCCATGTAGCGTGGTATTGTAGAGTTCCGTAAGACCATGGAATCATGGTTGATCCAGGAAATCGGGCACAACAATGTGTAATGATCCTGTTGGAGTCACACACCATTTGTACATTAAGAGAATGATATTGTTTTCGGTTGCGGTACTGGGCCTCCATGGCATGTGGGACAACCAATTCCACATGGGTGCAGTCGATGGCACCAATGCAACCCGGTATGCCGCCAAGTGCATGGAATCCCACTTTTGTGTTTGTAATCTCCTGCTCCGAGCGTGGTAAAGAGATGTAGTCGTCTGCGTGCTTCAGGAGGGCATCGAGCACTTGCAATAGTGTCCGTGACAACAGTGGCTGTGAAATGCCATGCAACTGTCCGACTGTGTGCTGGTAGGTGCCTGTGGCCAGGAAGTGGAGTACAGACACCACCTTCAGTAGGGGTGGGATGGCGGTTGGGCTATCTATCATGCTGACAAGGTCAGCGTGTGTCATGTCCACAATGGCGGTTATGGTGTCCCGGTCCAAACGGTAGAGGGTGTGGATCTGCTCATCAGTGAGGTTGAACGGATGTGCTCGGAGGCGTGGGATTGCGGGCTGCCTGCGTGGTGGTAGTGGCTGTGCTGGTGGGCCTTGCTGGCCCTGCCTTGCCCTCCTCCTCCTCCTGCGTCTCCTCTGTGCGGCCGGTTGTTGTAGTAGTTGGTGTTCGTCTTCTTCTTGAAGTTGGAGTACTTGCAGTGCTATCAGGTCCCCCAGGGCCAACATCGCTAGTCCTGCCGGTAGCATGTTGGCGTGGGTGTGGTTGTGGGAGGGGGTTGGGTGTGCAATTTATGTGTTTTCAAGCTGTATAGCCTCCACCTGTGGTGATTCATTCCACCTGTGCAAGCTGCAATCCCCTTTGGCCGAGCACGTCCCGCACACAACGCTGCAATTCGACGCATGGCATCTTGCTATTACAATCATGTATTTCATCCCGATGGAAGTGAGATATTGGTTCATATGTTCATTATGCTATGGTCCCATTGTTTCACATACTATTTTTGCAGTCGCGAACAAACTTGTGAAGGGTCAGTGGAATGTAGTACTCGATTAACGGTGGACCCTCATGCAGCACTGTACCGCGGTTCACCGACGGGCGGGGCGTCCCATTTGTGAGTGAAGCCAGTTGCCATTTTCACACACTGCCGCACTACATGGATGAATTTGTGATTTCATGCGGTCACAGATGCTTTTTCGACGTGATGTTGCAAATGAGGAATTCGAAGGACAGCGCTTTCGGTTTCCAGCTAGCGGCGAGGAGACGCCCACAGGTCTGACTGCAGATATAAAGTTCTATTGTTTAATGTCCTTGGGACAGGGGCCATGGCGAGAATGCAATGATTGATATGAATAGTATGGGATGCGCAATAGCGTAGTGGAGGATAAGGCAGGACGTTCCCAAATACATGTTACTTCACAACACTAGAATTCCGGCCTGGAGCACAGGGGATTTTGCAGACTGCATTACGCACAGACTCAATGGAAGTTTCACATGTTATGTGAGTAAATAATCAGGCGTTTTCATACAGGGATGAGGGAATGATGTATGGATGCATGGACAGATGATTTAATAGAGAGTCTGCCATGTACATGGCTTTTTGGAATCTATCCACTTCCCCTGCGCTATGTGATGCAGGGCTGCCATAGTGGGACCATCGTCTATCTGCCCTTGTTGAACCCTCCCTGTCTCGACGCGCCTTCGGACACTTGTGTCTATGCATGTTACTAATCCCATCTAATGGATTCTGTTTTAACAGACGCATGCACACAAACACTCGTTTGTAATAGTGTTTTCACCTCGATTTATATAGTTATGATTCGCAAGTGATTTTTGGGTGCGATTGATCCTTTTGAGTGGGCTAGCATGCATATGGCTGTGGATTTAGTGTGATCATTGAAGTGAGTAATTCAAATGGAGTTCTGATGCCCATACTATTCTTTTTCATTTCATTTGGGTGACAGGTATCTCCTCCCCTTTTGCCGCTGCCATCTGTAGGCCACTCCTGCAGATGGCTTTTACTCCCGACACCTGCTGCTTCGTGTTAATCAGTGGAGCACCATTACGATCTTGTGGGACGATCGCCAATGGCCCACATGCCCTTACGCAGTACTAGTGGCTAGGAGCAACATTTCGACCTTTCAGCTGGACTAGTGCCTACCTAATGGGATGGCCCTGTGGTTCTAGGCGCTTCCATGTTGCCTTTTTGAACGTGAATGTAGCCCCTGTGTACCATGAAGGAACAGGGCGTCACACAAGAAGAAGCTGGTCATTTATTGCGGATGCAGCCCACAATAATGAAATATATTTTGGAGTTCATGACCTAATGGCTGTATGGGCCTGGTGATTTTGTTGTGCATTAAATTTTGATTGTGATATTGACCGTGTAGCGTTATTCTTTGCAAGTAATGTAGCATATTCCTATTTGTGGAGTGATGTATTGTGAGAAGATCTGCTTTGGGTTCCGGCTTCTGAGTATAGTTGCGTGGTACTGTACTGGGCGTGTTTGCCTACGAAGCCCAGTGAGGTCAGGGATAGGGCCTGCCATTATGACTATTTTAATGATGTCATGCTCATGGGAGGGGGATTAGCTTTTGTGTAACAGATGCCGGTCAGCCAGGTGGATTGGTGGAATGATGTGATTATCAGAAAATGGCTGGTCACAGGTGCCTGTGTTTGCGTGCGTTTCTTGGAGGGAGACTGAGGTCATGTCCATTGGAATAGCTTCTGTATTCGTGCCATCTGTGCCCTGCAGCTCCCATTGGCCCCTCTTGAGATGAGCCTGGCTGCTCAGTCACTCTGCCAACTTGTGTGGTACATGCTTATGCTGATGGTTGGTTTGTTTACTGGCAGGAGTACAGGGCTGGTGCAGTCTCACTCAGGATACTGCTCTGAATGTTGCCTTACACTGGTGTCAAGCGATGGGGGGCCTGTTTTTGTTTGTCTCAGTTTTCAGTTCATGTTGCTGTACTTGAAGCTTCACATGCCTGTGCTGCATCAGTACGGCAATGGTGCCATGGCGAATATGGATGGCCACTCACATGGCACTTGGAGCCCCTACATTCATTTGTTCGTTGGCATGCATGGGTGACTTGTACATTTCACTGGTTGCATTGTGTGACTTCATTAAACCTACGAGGAGTTGTGCAATGTGGCCAGGGAGTGGTGTACAGGCACTCTGTAGGGCCTTTTACGGTTGGTTCGCGATGCCGTACTTCTCACCATGGCGGAATGGTACTTTCCGCCATGCTTGATGGCGTTAGGTACATGTCCGCTAGGGTCAGAATTCCCGTACCGTTGCGCCATGGTGGTAATTACGGTTTCGCTTGGCGCGCGTGTACTTGGTGCAGTTAGCGTTGGCGTTCACTACGGTGTCGCTAATGGCATCGTACTTTACGGTGACGGGTCATAATCGCACCGAGCGCTATTCGATGGCGGTATTGCATTTCCGCCATCGTTTTTCGATTTCCGCCAGGGTCGTAATGAGGGCCAGTGTCCATGTTTGGCAGTACCTGCATTTTATTTTAAAAACATGTTTTTATTAGCATTTCGATCAACAAAATAGTAAACAAACATCCCAACTGCCCTCCCTCCCCTTCCCCTACCTCGCCCCAACTGTAATCCCTAGTCCCCTCATGAACCCCCCTCTCTTGCCCTCATTCCCTCCCCCCTCATTCCAACCTTGATCCATGATTAAGTCATCTTTAATTCTTTCAGTTGAATGCAATGACGTATATAGATAAATATCTGGTGTGCAGTCTACCTCCTTCAGGGAGGTAAGTCATCCAGGGATGTTTTCAAGTCCATGAGGCGAGTACCCCACTACATTTTCTTGGAGTCCGATTCATCGCTTGTTTTTTGTTCATGTACAATTACTTTTTCTTTAGTCACCCATTTCAGTAGGTCCTGTGCCCACTGTAAGGGTCTCTTGGGACACGTCCAGGAAATGGCCATACAGGGTCTTGCCAACACCAAAAGGAGGAAGGCTATTTTGTGAGTATGCTTCCTTCTTTTGCCACCTGGGAGAACCCCCAAGAAAGAGATCCTGGTGGTGTATTCCAACTGTCTGCTCAGTAACCCATTCACTCTGTCCAGTACCCTGTGCCAGAAAATACCTATTATCGGGCACTCCCATACCATATGCCAAAACTCGTCGGAATCCCCCCACATCTTGGGCATGAGTCTGTGTTATCCTTATTTATAATATGTAGTTTCCGGGGGGTAATGCAAACTCTGTGCAGGATATTAAATTGAATTAACTTAAAAGAAGCATTTCTTGATACCTTACAGACTCGTGAGCAGATCTTATTCAACAACTTTTCATCGATTGCCTCCCCCATGTCCCTTTCCCATTTTTCCTTCACCTTCAATTGGGGTAATTTGATAATGTCCTCTAGTGCTATGTATAGTTGTGATATTGCATGTCTTTCGGTCCCTATGGTCAGTATCGATTGAAGAACTGGAGTGATCTGGGGTTCTTTGGGTATGGAGCTCCATTTGTTCACTAGTGTTCTAACTGACCATGCACAATTTAGGGACTGTCCTTCAGACATCTGGAATTTGCATGCCCCTTCTGTAATGTGTAGCAATTTCCCCCCTTCAAATAAGTATCCTAACGTTCTAACGTCTGGCACCCTACTTGGGCACACCTGCCTGTTCCAATAGTCCTTATAATGTCCGCTATCTTAGGATATGCTCTTAGAGGCAGGAGCGGACGATAGCCCAACCCTAGTTTCAATTTGTTTCTCATTCTCTGCCATATCTGCCTGACTGTACGTGTGATGCAGGAGGTCTGGAAACATCCCGCTTCCTTGTATAGTAATTCCACCACTGTATGATGTCACAGGGTATGCCCCAATAATGAACCGTCTGCCCCAGCACCCCTGACATCCCATCTGGCCCTATGTTTTAATTGAGAAGCCAAAAAATATAACTCGAAGTCTGGGAGTGTGAGACCCACCCTCCTCATACCTTCTCCAAAGTGTTTTTATGAACACCTTGCAGCTTCCCCTGGCCCACAGCAACTCAGACAACCTGCTGTCAAGGAGTTTGAAAAACGGGGGTCTAGTCATGTATGGAATATTAGTAAACAGGTAGATCAACCGAAGTAGTACCACCATTTTGCAAATCACTATTTTGCCCATTAGAGATAGGGGTAGCTTATTCCAAATTGTTAATACCTTCTCTAGACCCATTATTGGCCTACCGACATTAGATTGAAAGGTGTCCACCATTGTGTGGTGGAACTGTATACCCAGGCATCCGAAGGAGTCAGTTTCCCATCGTATGCCCACCTCCGGCAGGTCCCTACATAGCTGTGCCTAAGGGTCCCCGATGGGAAGATTACAGACTTTTCTGTGTTGATCCTGTAGTCAGATAAGGTACCTAGACATGCTGGAACGTATAACTGGTATAAGATATGTACGCCCGGATTCTGCACTTAGAGAAGAGTGTTGTACGCATATAAAGAAATCATTAATGTGACTGTTATTCCTGCATCCCTAAATTGGTCCTTGAAATTATTGGCTAGGGGCTCCATCAACACAGCAAACAATATGGGGTGGGGAACAGTGGCACACCCTTGCCGTGTGCCCCATCCCAGTTGCCTCCTGGGTGATATCTCTTTGCCGGTTTTCACCTTCACAAGCAGAGTGTTATATAACAGTTGAATCTACTGCATCATGTTCGGGACCAAACTGACTCTCTCTAGTACCTGTAAGAGCCAGGACCATTCCAGTGAGTCTAAAGCTTTGACTGTGTCTAGCGAGGCTACTGTCAGCTTCACTTCTGAAGGCATAGTTGAAGAGCCTTTTTAGTTTAGGGACCAATAGATTAGAGTAGGTCGTGTAGAATTCCACCGGGAAGCCTTACCGACTGGTGTACTCTTTGACCCAAAGGAGTCGTAGAAGACCACATTAATACCCTCTTGTGTTGTGACTAGTTCTACCCTCCCGTAACAGATCTGGGTGATTGCATCCCTCAGCTCCTCCCTACAGAGAAGCCAAGCTAGAAGTCAGCATGCTTTGTCACCTTCTCCGTGTTTCTTGTTCACATATTAAGTGTAATCATGCTTCCCCAACTGCTCCTGTGCTGGGCCTGGAGAGCTAATTCCTGTACGAGTTCTGCCACATGCGCAGATTCCTTGGCCATTTTGCCCTCCAGGTGCATCACCCGGGTCTCCGCGTTGGTCAAGTTATCTTGAAGCTCGGATCTAAACAAGTGGGTGATGGGCAGACATTTCACGCATATGGTAACCTTGAATGCCTTCCAGATTATTCTGAAGCTGTCCACTGAGGTTTCATTAACTTTGAAGTACTCTGCAATGGCTTGACCTAATTCCTCTATGTAGAGATCATCCTTCAGTGTCTCTGCTCTAAGCCTCCCAAGTGGGTATTGCCCCTTGTTTCCTCCCACATGTCATAGTCACCTTCAGTGGGACATGGTCAGATAGTGTCTTTGTCAGAAAAGTAGCATCCTTAAACTTGTGAAATTGATCACTGCTCAGATACAATCTATGCAGGAATGTGTGCCATGCGGTTGTGAATAAAACAAGTATCCCCTTTCGTCCCCTCTATGCTCCTGCCATAGTTCAGTTAGGTTGAGGTCCAACATGCACTGATTCAGTGACTTCGTGGCTGACACCTTGTGTGTGTTAGTGGGTGCAACTCTGTCTAGATGTGGATTAAAGTCCCCACCCAATATCACCTACTTATAGCTATGTCCTAGTACTACTGCTCTAAAGTATTTGTCTGTATCAATGTTGGGAGCATATGAATTTACTAGGCATACATCTTTCCCCTCCATGGTGCCCAGTAGGATCAATGTCCATCCTTCCCCATCATGTATGACTTTGGATATCTCAAAAGGAACCACCCTTGCTATCCATGTCAGGACTCCCCTGGAGTACAAACAGAAGTGGTTGCCATGGACCTAGCCCACCCAGCTCGCTCAGAATGTCTTCAGCTTGGAAATAGTTAACTGTGTCTCCTGTAAAAATGCTATGTTTACCCCATCTTTTTAGTAACCATAAAATGTCCCTCCTTTTGATAGCTTGGGCCATTCCCCTCACATTCCACATTAGTATCATAACAATTCCCCATTTTTGGGTATCGCTGACTTCCCCCAAGGTCCGGATCACATACATCATCAGGCAATGCTTGTTCAGGTTGGAATCATTCCCCCACTCCCTACTCCCAGCATGGCACCTACTGACCCTTCCAACAATGCCCCAACCAACAATGTTGAACTTCGCTGTCCACCCTTAAAATGCAGGGTGCTCCAAAATAAATAGCTACAATTTGGGTGCTTAATGGTTGCTTGCGCCCCCCCCCCGCAGGCGAGAGTTTTCTTGGGAGGCCTGCATGTCCAACACTTAAATAGGCATCAAACATATGGTGGACCTCCTGTGTCTCTGCCGCCGCCAATGCTCCAATGTATAGGTTCCCGTTAGATCCATTCAGCTGTAGCCTGTAGTCGGTCGCTTGGATCTAGATTGCTTCGACTACTATGTTCACGGTGTGTCTTCCGCAAGAGTCACTGAATCCGCTACTCCATCTGCAATCCATCTCCACCTCTCCCATCTTTTTCGTTACTTGTAGCGTGCTGCACTCCAGCACCTCGATCCGTTAGGCGGTGGGGACTTCCGGTTCACGTCTCCCCAGTCTTGGATCCGGTACAGCCCCTTGATTTCTGTTGTTCTGAAGCCCTGTGCCTCAGTTGATTTTTAGATGTGTTGGTAGACCAGCTCCCCTCTGATTCCCACCACTTCCATGCTTCATCAGGTGAGTTGCTGAATCAGTGCTTGCCGTCTTTTATGATCTTTTTCCTAGCTGGGTACACTAGCATGTATTTTGTGCTTGTTTTCTTGCAAGGTTCATTTTATTTCCTCAAAGTTCTTTTGTAGTTGTTGCACATGTTTTGTGTAATCTGGGAAAATCAAGACTGAACCATTGGCCACTCGTATCGGACCCTGTCATCTGGTCATTTATAGAAGTCCATCGCTATCCTGATGATTAAAGATTCTGGCCAATACCGACCTGGGTCATGTTCCCAGAGGTTTATGTGCAAGGACTCTATGGGCCCGCTCCACTGCGAACCACTGTCAAAGGCCATTCAAGCCCAGCTTATCTTGCAACCAAGATTCCAGAAATAATTCCATGTATTTGCCCTGCTTTCTCTCTGGGAGTCCAATAATGTGCAGGTTGTTTCTCCTCGATTGGCCTTCTGCGTCTTCCGCTTGTGCTTCCAAAGTTTTGGTCATTTGTAGCAGTGTTGTAACTTGCTTTGTGTGCACTTGTACCTTACCTTCAACATTGGTGACCCTGCAATCAATCACTTCCTGTTTCTCTGCTGCTTTGTGTATGTCTGGGCAAATAAAGTTCAGTTCTTCCCCAATAGAACATATTTTCAGTTCCAAGGCAGATCTAGAGTTTTGCACCATCAGCAGGATGTCCGTGATTTTGTTCTACAGGCTGGAAGTGGGGTCCATTTTTGATGTGGGTGATTCTATGTTTGCCAGAGTGTATCTATCCATTCCTGGCTGCCATCCCTTGGTCCTCATCATGGTGTGCAACCTCCTTCTTAGATGAGAATATCGGGTGGAGATGGGTATGGTTATTCATCCTCTGGGGGATCCCCTTACCTAGATGTCTCTTTGTCACTCCATTTAGGAGACCTCGAGTGCTGAGAGCTACTTATCCAGAGAGGAGGGCGTTGTGTTTTTAGAAGACTAATGAGGCGCTCAGTTCACTTTGCTTCGTGTTGCTCACTCTTGAAATGAGGCACTGGTAACAATGGATTGCATGGGGAAAAGTGTGATCAAGCCAGGTCCCTCAGGTCGGCCCCATTTGTGCAGTCATTGGCCACAGTCTGTGTCCCCTGTCTGGAATGAGTGCCAATCCCAAAGAGGTGCTGTTATGCACTTTGCTCGTGGACTTCTCATCCTCTCATGTTCCGGGTATGTCGGAGAAGTGTGTCTGTTTCTGTGTAGCTATCCAAGGCCGAGATTGTGCACAGCGCCCTCCTGTTCTTGTGCCACTGTGACAGGTCCTGAGCCATACTGAGCCATACTGTTGGTGGTAGATCTCGTTCCTCGGCTGGGGCCTCCCTCTGGAACAGCCTCCCTGCCACTCTGAAACTTGAGGAGAACCATCTACAGTTCCGGAAGCACCTTAAAACCTTCCTCTCTGCTTCTGCTTTTGCTCTTCCTCGCTCCTACTGATCTTTCTGCTTCGGCACCGCGCACCTGGATCACCATCTGATTTCGGTCCCAGGTCCATGCCCTCCCAGCCTCACACCCGCACTGCCTCCCGGCAACCCTTGAACTTGGGTCTGTATCTGTAACCCTACAGTCCCCTTACCTGCACTTATCAGACATATCTTGTCTGCCCTTTAATCCTGCAATTGCCACCTTGGTGGCTGCACTACCCTGTTGTTGTTGTCCCTTGCTCAGCACTTTCCATTCCTCCCCTCTCCCTTGCACTTTCCCCTTCCCTGTCCCCTGCATTTGCACGCTCTCAATATCACTGGGCCTAGTAAGAACGCTTGTTTTTCTTTTGGTCCTCTTGTGTTCTCCTCCCTTGCTTCATCGTGCTCTGAAACACTTGTGTATGAGCGCGATACAAATAAACTATCATATCATATCATACCACCACTGTCTGGGCGCCATCACAGGGGCTCAGGGTGACCTTGAGGCCTGAAGTCTCCTCCCTTTTAGTATGGCGCCCAACCGTGCATAGGTCCACCTGTGATCTGTGCTCAGCGCTCTGGTCCCCGCTCTTGGCCACCACAGGTCCTCTCCATCTTTAATGTGTCCCTTGTGTGTCCCCAGAAACCAGTGAGGCAAGCCTGCATGGGGTGTGCCCCCTGTGCCAGTGCTCTTCATGCTCCTTAATGCTACTTCCCTCATGGTGACCGCTCTCCAAACCTTCAACAGACAACTGCCCACCATGGGCAGGCTCCCTGAATCTGTGTAGAGCGCTCCACGGGCCGATCTACCCACCAGGACACCAGCTTCCTCCCTCTGACTGCCGTCAGTTGTTGGTGTTCTGGGCAGGTACCCCCTCTCCCGAGATCTTGGATTTCTGTTGCCTTGCTGGTGGCGATCCTCCGTCAGGTCGAGACCTGGGCCCCCGTCACTCATCACTCCACCGCTGCAGCATGGCCTCTGTCTTCAGCAGAGGTGGGCGGTGGCCATCTTGTGAGCACTAGCATGTGCCTTCCGTCCTGGAACCTTCCTAGTTTGGGGGATAATTACAGGATTTATTCAGGCAGCAGTGGGAGCTCCAGAGGATCACGTCCGATGTCTGCTGGCCACGCACCACCCGGCAGTACCTACATTTGTGAGCAAGTTTTCTCTCAGTTGAAATTACATAACTACAGTCTAAGGATAAGACTCACTGACCATCACCACAATGTAATTCTAAGAGTAGGCACAACTTCACTGGAGCCTGAGATCCAGAAACTGACATCTGAGAAATGCTGCAATGTTTCTCACTGATCAAGTATGTCTAGTTTAGTAGTTCATCTCCCACTTAAATAAAGAAACTGCATTTCCCAATCCTCTTGGTTCATTGCTCACTTAAAGCAATGCCTAGATGCTGTGTAAGTGGCAGAACCTGTGCCTTGTAAATTTAAAGCAACATAATGTGTGAAATGTTTGAGAGCAGTGTTTCTCCTAAAAGATTTGCCTACTTTGTCTACTATTGCCTAACTTCTAAGCAAGACAGAATGTTACCAATATGTCTTTATGAGAGAAATCAAGGGTACAAATGGAAAATGTGTAGTACGAAATTTAAGTTTGAAATACAAACAAAAACAGGTACACCTCAAAAAATGTATTCTTTTTCCATGTGTTTAATAAAACCTGGGGGTTAAAAAACCCTCCTGCCACACCCTCTAGCATCCCCCCGTCGAGTGCCTCCTGACTACTGCCCCTCATTACCCACATTTACTTTTCAGCCCACTAGAGGCAGTGTATAAGGTACATTCAGCCTTCAGCAAAATCAGTTGTGTACCCCTGCTCTAGGTTGATGTAGTGCTCAGGTGGTGAGATGAAAACATCGCCCCCTCTCTTTGTCAGGCCATATTTCACTACTCGAGATGGTGGTTCTCACGATATTCCTGTATGTCTTCTGGAGCACTGAATTGTCCTTGCCCAGTTCTTTATTCTCCAAACTGAGATGCTTGATTCTAGAGTTTATTTGAGCAGGGAGTAAAGCTAGGATTGGTTCAGCAAAATGGGTTCCCCCTATGGTGATGAGAGGTCTGGCATTATCAGCCTGTGAACCCATTAGGCCTCATTACACGTCGTGCGCTAACCATGGCGCTATTAGCGTGTCCGCCTTGGTGGATGGCGGAATTACCGGCCTACTCCAAGTTGAGAGGGGCCAGTAATTCCCTATTCACCAAGGCCCTTCGCCATTCCCATTTTTGCCCCCATAGGGCATAATGGGAATGGGGAAGGAGCTAATTACGGTACAGCAAATTGCGGTACCGTAATTAGCACCGAGGTCCCTTTGCGGCACCCTACTTTAACGGCTGGTAAAACCAGCCGTTAAGGTCGGGTCCCGCAAAGGGAACTCGTAGTAAGGCGGTAAGGGTTTACCGGTACCGGTGCCCTTACCGGTACCGGTAAACCCTTACCGCCTACCGTGTAATGAGGCCCATTGTCTTTTGTGGTCAGGCGCAATACCTGTTCTGGTTTGTGGAGCAACAGCCTAAATGCCTCATGTGAAGTGAGCTCTGACCTCACCATCATATTTCTGCTATGTGGTGTTCTGGGGGCTATCTTGCCCAAAAGAGGAATTGAATATCGTTGGCTCCACCTGCAAATCTACCTTTGGATTATCTAGAAGACTGGGTATCACCTGTATGTACTGTTAATACTCCCAATAGTGAGAGTGACTGGTGTATAATTAACCTCCAATGAACTTTTTGGGGTTACTATGAAGAAACTTCAGATAAATTGACTGGTAACATGTTTCTCAATGATCAATGTACCTCACCCTTAAAAATGTTTCTTTACTAAATATCAAATGTTTTGCTTCTTTCTACTACAAGCTATTGCATGATATTATTTTAGATGAGAGGGATTGCAATCTGGTGTCCTCACTGTAGCTAAAGAGTGTAGCATGTGACCTCTTTCTTGCATCCCTATCTTTGGGCAGATGGGATAGATGTTTGCAGATTAGGATTGTGGATGGGTTGAGGGAATTTGTATCTGCTCAAACTAAATATGTGCCATTTAAAAGTAGATTCAAGATGATATGCTTTAAATTTGTTAATCACAACTCTACTATTCACCTTTACACTTACACATGTTTTGTCCATAGATATCACATCAATGTATTCACTGCCAGTAGGACTACATAGACTTTAATCATGTAGCATGGCAATGTAGAAGTATCTTACCCTTTTGGGTTAAAATATTTGAAATTATTTGTAAAATATTTAACGTGAACCTGTTACCCATGCCAACCGTGGGATTGCTGGGCTGTACTCGCAAGGTTTTCTTCTGTACGTAGGAAGCTTACTGGGTTGCTGCTTGTTCTGGCTCATCAGAGAACTGTATGTCCTGGGGCAAGAATAACCATCCACTAGTGTCTAGACGGGTGCAAGATATTGCTTATTGCTATGATCGTGAAACTGTATATAGGGAGACCTTGATATTTGCATCTGGGCATCAATATGTTTTGACCTTGTACAGTAACGTCTTGCTTCTTGATCATCAAGGATAACTCTAATACTCAGTAGAACAATGAGACAAGGGCACACATCATTACCCTAAGAAGACACAGCTTGGCAATTATTTTCCAACTATTTATGTACTAATACAATCCTATACTACTTTATATTTTTTTTGTTATCATTTACCTTATTGTCATTGAGAACATATATGAGCTGAGCAAAAGTCACCAATAATTTCTTTAATTGTTTTTGACTAAAAACAATTTCAACCTTTACAATGCATGATACACAGTTCAATCAACAATTCATAAAATCATAAGATTACATTGCTAAGAACAATGTTAAATTCATAATGAGTAAACATGTTAAAATATTACAATTTAAAACATACAGGCTATGTACAATGCAAAAAAATGTATTATTAATTTCAAATAAAATCTTCCCACAGCTTATTATTTGAGTTAATTGCATTCAACATCAGGCTTAGATAAGTTCAAGCGTTCAATGAACTTAAGCACCACTAAACAAACAAAGAGTTGTCGCCAAGGCATCTTAATAAAAATGATTCACAGTCAATCAATCTTTCATCTTAAATAAAGGTTTAAAAAACAAAGTGCATGGTGCAGTCAGTGCTTTACAGTTGACTAACAGGTGCTTCACAGTTTCCTGATCATCACTATTATCACAAAACCATCAAGAGGCATTTTCCTGAAGCATCAGCTTGCGCCTAAGAAATCCTTCCCTTGTAGGAAAGAGATTCTGCCTAAAGCGTACAAAGTCCTCTCTAGAATGATGATTGGGAAAAATACTCAGGTATGGTGCAACTACTCCAAGCCTTTTATGCTCATGACTCAGATGGTTTAAAGAGATATACCCATGATATTTGTCAACAGTGTTACACCAATCTAATTGATAAAAAGCTGATTTCACTCCTTCTGGGTTCGCTCCAAGATCCTTTTATTTTTCTCCTACATTCTGCAAGTAAACAGTCAGATTGATCTTTAAAAATAGATTAAAAGTGCACTCGATTCAAACTCCAAACACAAGCCAAATCTTCATGAATAGAATTGTCAATAGGGAATAAAAAACTCTGATACAATGCTAAAAGTCTCAGATTAACTCTGACTTGGAGGGACTTAAGTCCAAGTTTATAATGAAGAGTGGCCACTGAAACTGTATTGAAAGGGGCCCCTAGGGGTCCCTTACGTCTATGGAAACAAGGCGAGTCACCACACACGATAGATACGCCAGACACAAGGTTGTATTCCCAAAGATAGGGTTTATTGCAAAGCAAAAGTCTCAGTTGGCCAACTCGGACTCACGCCCCGCGACGTGTATCTCTAGACCTCGAGGGAAGCAAGAGAGTGAATTACGTACATCAGTTACATATATACAAAATGCATATCAAACAATCAGCTATGACATGTTTAATACCCCCCTTTATTGGGTTTCTTTGATGATGGACATTTTCGACAACTATGATACCTTCAAACATCTATTCTTGTAACAATTTGCAATTTGTGAGTGCAGAGGCATCTTTCAGTTGTTGAACAGAACACAACGCTTCTGTTCTTGGAAGCGAGCTACATACGGGGGGAAGAGTTGCATTCCAGACCTTGCTATCTATGTGGTGCTATTCGTGTCCTGGGAGCCGACACGCTCTAACGGGGCTCAGAAAAGGGGGGCCGTAAGAAGAGCATAATTCAAGCCTTTAGCTGCATTATTCTAACATATTCTACCATATAACGAGACTGGCTGGCAGCTGTGAAATGATTAAATGCCCTGCAGCTCTGCTTCAAGGCTACATTCAGGAAGGAGCCAGGCATTCTTCCTGGCGCTGCCTACGTTGTGTTTCAACAAACTCTTGTTATCCTCGCGGCCCTGCGGCCTTGTCCTTTTACGTGCAGACAACAATGTTTTACAGTCGAGCAGTGTAAGCAGAAAATATAATGCGAAGCAATAAGAACAGAAACTCGAAAACCTATATTCTGTCATATCGTGCATGAGACGGTTGGCCCACGGCCATCAAAATACGTTTGCGGTCACAGAGTAGATGTATCCATTTTTCTAGACTGACAAACCCTCCTTTGGCCATATGCCAAACGTCTCATCTATTTATTGAAACCTCCTCTAGTGATGATGAGTCTGAAGTACTTATGACTGAATTTTGCATGCTATCGTAAACATCATTGTCTTCATTAATATCTATAGCCATCAATTCTTTTACTGTTTTCATCTCATTTGTGTCTTGGTCAGCTTGATCATGAGGTTGTTTTTTCTTTGTCATCATATCCATACATCCCTCCGTACATCCCCCAGTTACCTCAGCGCAAACTATTGGTAGGCAATGTATGCAACAACAGCATGTTAGGAATATTCCAAACACAACTACCAATATTGAAATCAACTTCCATCCCCAAGAACGTAATATTCCCCAAAACCAAGACGCTATTCCCCAGCCTCCTTCTTCAGTAGGGAGTTCGGAGCTTAGGACATGCATTTTCTTTATCGCTTCAAAGATCGTAGGGGAATAGTCATCGACATATACACAACACGCTGACCCCACTATTTTGCAAATTCTCCCCCGATCAACCAGGATTACATCGAGAGTCATTCTATTTTGCAGCATCATAAACCTGACTCCTCTTTGTTCCAACGTCATATTAAATAGTATATCTGTCGTTGTGTTTATGGTATTTTTTAGTATTCTGGGCAGCTGCCTTATAGTATAGGAGTTCACTATCTGCCCTAAGCCTGGAATCAATGAATTTGCTACATCAGTTGCTATCAAAACAACCTCGTCAGTCCTTTTGACTCTAGTTCTGGATAGTCTGGCCATGTCTGCTGTTTCTAAGAGGAATACTCCTGGGAACAGTAGACCTAGGTAACATGTACCTCCCCAGTTTCTGGGCAACCAAGGATATGCTTTCTCTCCACATATAAAATAAACTGGATCTCCCACATATACTGGTTCTATTTCCCATTCCAATACCACTGTATTCATGCACCCAGTATATGTTCCAACTGAAAAAGAGCCTTTCTTTTTTAGACAAAAAGGGACAAGTCTTGGGCTATAATTCACTGTGTAAGATGGGGGGATTGCATCTTTGTCCCCTTCTGTTCTTACACGAAACGTCATTACAGATGTCTTTTCTGGTGGGGACAATCTATCTTGTCTATTTTGTCATGTTATCTTTCGTGTACTTTTCCTCGTGGGCTCTGGGGCCATTACTTGTGCTTTATGGAACATGGAACAACCCACAGGCTTCATTATTACTTCCTCAAACTCAGTCATGTTGGTTCTGTCTAATTGACCCGTTCTACTCTCATTCCATTTCCCATAGAACATTGCACCTAAAGATGCACTACATGCAGAACTTAATTAATGGTAATGGCTGTACATACCACCCTATTCCTTTCCCAGCATGCTGTGGTAAAGGGCACATACCCAGGAATTTGTTTTCTTCAGAATTGCAGGTGTCATGTTCATGATTAATAACAACGTGTTATTCACGAAACCTTCACTGTGTCTTTCTTCCATTGGGGGCAGGGTATAAGTAATCACGTGAACCGGGCTTTCAGTAGTGGATATATTAACTATCGGTAAAAACATTTCCAATGGGTGTATCGATTCCACATACCATAATATTAAGGCTGTCGTTATTGGTGCTACCACGCTCATGAAGCTCATAATTATTGTCAGTGCCAGTATACAATTCGTTTTACCATGCATTTTTCTTAAGCTTACAGTCTTTATAATTGACTCATTCTCAGCAGTGGTGCAGGAGGAGGCTGGAGCCGGTTCCGACATTTTTCTCATCGTCCTTCATCTTCCTTATTACAGTTAGTCGTGGATATCTCTCTTCGTCGCGCTTGCTCTGATGTCAATAAATTCAACGGAATTGTCACAGTTCAGTTCTGCCAGTCCTTTATAGCCTGGATTTGCTTATTTATTTTTAGGCAAGATCACTTGTCCTTTCTCATACTGCTCAGAGGACCTTTGATCAGTTATCTCATTGCCTTAGTACCATGTGCGCCCAGCTTGTCCGCTCTGGTTCCTGGCACATGTACTTTTTATGATAGCACCGAGGAGCCGCGAGTCTTGAATTGTCCGACTTGCACGATTCTCACGCTTCTCTCCTCTACACCTCTAGTTCCTTCTACGTCCATGAGCAGAACCAGAGGTTGACATAAACACCAAAGAACTGTGGATCACTTTGTCTTTTGAGGGTGCAAATTGTATCGCCTCGCTCCTGGTATCGTGTGATCCGTGAACAGTGCCGGTGCACTTCCAGATTCAGGCTCAAAGTCAGCCTGTGGGGCTACTGCAGGTGCTGGTGTGCACCGCGCCAGTGATGCAGATTCAGTCTTTGGCGTGCTGGCAAGTGCTGGTGGACGCCAAAGGGGTACACGGTTTGTTTCTGCTGGTATTTGTTAGGCAGATTTTGTGTCGGCCAACAGTGATGTCGATTCTGCTGGGCAACGCTGGGGGCACTCTTTGCCCTTCCCCCTTTTTGGCAATTGTCTCAGGCTTTGTTTCGAGTTTCACTTCTCGTTTGGACAGATTTGGTGGCTGCTTACTGTCAGCAGTTTCTTCCCTCCTCGTTTCTGGGACCGCTGTCTCTTTCCGGTCATCTGGGTCAGGCAAGACTTACAGTGAAGTTGGAATCTTTTTGGCATGGGTGGCATGGATCCACGACTTCCTCCCATCCACCCGTATCGCCGTCTGCATTGCCAAGAGTACTTGATAGGGCCCACGCCACCTGGGTGCTACCGATGACTTTCTTTCAAAATTCTTTAGCAGCACTCAGTCTCCTGGCTCCAGCGCGTGCCCCGGACTGGTGTTTCTCACTGGTAGCGCCTCCTGCGCCTGCTGATGAATCAAACGCAATTTCTGCATTAAAAGGCCACAATAAGTACTAAGCACAGGATGTTCTACCTCACTAAGTCGTTTTGGCTGTGGTGCGCACCATACATATGCCGGCCTCCCCATTACGATCTCGTACGGGGAGTGCCCAGTTTTAGCCTGTACAGACGTACACATGCATAATAGTGCTATTGGTAGTGCATCCACCCAACTCAACTTGCTTCCTGCACATATTTTGCTAATTTTTGATTTGAGAATCCTGTTGTGCCTCTCCACAAGATCGGCTGAACTCGGATGCCTTGAACTATGGAATCTCTTATCAATCTGAAGACCCGCACATATCTGTAACACCACTGTGCCCACAAAATGTGGTCCATTATCGGACCATGGGACACGGAGCAAGCCAAATCTGGAAAAGTATTCCTTAAGCATTACTTTTGCCGTGCTCATTGCTGTGCAGTCCTTCAAGGGATATGCCTCCACTCACTTACTGAATGCACAGATCACCACCAAGACGTATTTTAAGTTTTGGCATCTCTCCATCTCTATGAAATCAAAATGGATCACCTCAAAAGGCATAGAGGGCGGGCCAAAC
Organism: Ambystoma mexicanum; assembly: GCF_040938575.1. NCBI lineage: Eukaryota > Metazoa > Chordata > Amphibia > Caudata > Ambystomatidae > Ambystoma > Ambystoma mexicanum. Next base: position 498,989,031 of record NC_090930.1, on the reverse strand, counting down.
TGCCTATTGGAGTCACTGTTCCCTTTCCTACATTGTGTTGTAAACACGTGATACAGTTCTGCATCAACCTCTCTGCATTCTTCTTTATGTTTACATTCTGCCATACTGTGGATAGGTGCTGTATTATCTTTTTCACACAGATGTGGGTAGGGCTGCGGGCCATTGTGACCATTGCAGTCACATAGGAATTTGGCAACATCCAGTTTCTAGTTCCCTTGTCTACCCAACAACCTTCCAGATCTAACTCAGCAGAGCCCTCTGCTCACCCTTGTATTTCATCGGCCGTAGCTTCGGCCTGCATTTCTTTGACAGTGGAAACTCCATTTTCTATCATACAGGGTACTTCCTCAGTCTGAACCGTCATCATTTTGGTATTTAAATCAGAGGCAGTTTGTTTCGCAATTCTGTTTGCAAACGCGTTTCCCTCTACTACTTTGCATGTTACCTTTTTGTGTGCCTCGCATTTCACTATTGCTAGGCATTTTGGAAGCGTGTGTGCAGACAGTAATCGTACAATCAAAGGGCCATGTTGAATTCTGGCACCATGTGATGTCAAGAAACCTCTCTCAGCCCAGATTCGACCAAAGTTATGAACCACCCCAAAAGCATACTGGCTATCAGTATATATATTCACATTCAAATTTTCAGAAATCTCGCAGGCTCTGGTTAATCCTATTATCTCTGCGGCTTGTGCCGAAAAGTAGGGGACTCTTTTGCTTTCTACAACGCTCTCTAGGGTAGTGATAGCATATGCAACAGTTGTCGTGCCATCTGGTAATTTAAAACATGAGCCGTCACAAAATAAATCTCCATCCGGCTCTTTCTGTGGGGTATCACTTAAATCAACTCTCCCCTTGGTTTCCTCCTCAGTGACCATTAAACAATTGTGGGGGGGTGATTCATCCTCCCCAATTTCTTTTATGGGTAGTGGCATTAATTCTGCAGGATTCAAAGCGCTACACCTCATAATTTGGATATGGGGCGCAAACAAGATAATCTCATATCTTGTCAATCTAGCAGAGGTGAGGTGTTGCGTCTGTGTCCTATTTAATAGAACGTCTATGGCATGTGGCACCATCAGAATTAAAGTGTGGCCCAATACCATCCCTTCCGTTTGTTTCACTGACGCAGCAGCCGACGCGACAGATCGCAAACATCGTGGTAGTGCGCGCGCTACAGGATCGAGCGCAGAAGAAAAATAGCTGCATGGCCTATTTCTTCCACCTTGTTCCTGTGTCAAAACCGCCAATGCACATCCTTCACTTTCACACACAAACAGTCTAAAAACCTTCTCATAATTTGGCGTGCCCAAAACTGGAGCTGAGCATAATGCAGTTTTCAATTGTCCAAATGCTTTCTGACATTCCTCATCCCACTGTAACGGCATAACCGCATTTTTTTTTGTCAAATTCACCATCGTTTTCACAATTAACGCAAAATTACCAATCCATTGTCGGCAATATGAAGCCATGCCTATTATGGCTCTGACTCCTTTTTGTGTCTTTGGAATAGGCATACAAGAAATACTTTCTATGCGTTCTGGCGTTAGCCTTCTCCCTTCTTTCGAAAGTAGGTAGCCCAAATAGGCCACCTCCTTTCGATTATATTGAAATGTCTTCAAACTAGCTTTATGGCCATGTGCCGCTAGGTGTGACAGTAATAATACAGTGCTTTCTTTACAAATCTCCTCTGTGTCTGCAGCTAACAATAGATCGTCTATGTATTGCAAGAGTACACAACCCACTGGTAATTCTAGCATGTCTAACTGCTCTTTTAATGCTCTACTGTAAATACTTGGACTTTCCGTGTAACCTTGCGGAATCTGCGTGAATGTAAATGATCGTCCTCCTAATGTGAACGCAAACAAATATCTGCTGTCCTTGTCCACTGGAATGCTGAAGAACGCGTTTTTCAAATCCACTACACTAAAATATTCTGCTGAAACAGGTATCATTGTCAATATTGTAGTGACATCTGGCACTAAAGGAAATTGTGGATCTACTACCTTGTTTAATGCACGCAAATCAATTATAAAATGGTATGGTACTTCATTGCCTCCTTTTTTATAAACTGGAAGAATCGGGCTGTTGCATGTACTGCCTGTAATTTCTTCAATTACCCCTAGTTTCACCAAATCTGTAACAATACTCTTCAATCCTTTCTCACCTTCAGACGAAATTCTGTATTGGGGAATTCGCGGTAGGGTAACACCTTCTTTCAAAATGATCTTTACTGGCTCTATCTTTAAGCATCCTACATCATTCTCATGCATTGCCCATATACAAGTTGGCACTTTACTTAGTTCTCCTGGTAAAGTTTCGGACATGAATTCTGACACAGTGGCATCGTGTGGCCAAATCGTTAGGAACACCCCATCTGCCATGCAATGTATAACGGAACCTAATTTTTTCAACAAATTTAATCCCAACAGGTTCTCCCCAAAATTTTCTGTTAACAGGAAAGGACAATATTCAGTAAATGGTATAGTTTGGACACTGGGTTTATGACTGGTGTACCTGCGAACCCTACAGAAACATTCTTTTGCCCTGACAGTGGTATATCCGGAACCAAGTGGTGGTCTATTAAACAATTCTGCGCTCCTGTGTCTACAAGAAAGCGGTGCTCCTTATTCCCGACTCTCATTTCTACGTAGGGTCCTCTCTGATTCACGGGAATAGACACTGGTTCCGACCCCTGTCCTGGGCTGTCCTATTGGAGAAATAACACAGCGTCCGATGTGTAATCATTGCTGTTACAGTAATAAGTGTTTGGCTGTGTATCGAAAACTATCCCACTCTTTCCTCTATTTCCCCCACTCTGGTTTCCATACTGTTGATTTTGCTGTCCCTGACTCTGGTTAGGGGCATTTTGGTTTTGGCCTTGGTTTTGATTACCTCCGTTATTGTGGTGCTGCTGTATACTATTCCTATTTGGTCCATTCGCTCCTTGGTGCCCTCTATGCTGTCTCCTCTGACCAGACCCATTTCTATTCTGCAGATGCAGACATTGCGCTCGCCAACGTCCTTCCTCCTTACAATACGCACACTGATTTGGTCCCACTATACCCCCATGCATATTCGAATTACTCCTTCCTTGTGCGTTCCCTCTCCCTCTATTGTGTCCTACTACCTGCTCCAGTAGTACCTGTGTTTTCAATAGACATTCTTTCAAGTCTGCCCCCATCTGGTTTAGCATCGATAATTCGTCCACCATTTCCTTCTGCCCCAGTGATGGTAACTGCTGCCGTTTATTATGTGACCCCTTTTTCCCCTTCCGATGTCTCCCGATATCCTTACTCCTGTACCCAGGTGTAGTAAACATTTCGGCATAATCATTATTCAATTCATCTTTAAGTTCAAAAAGTCCATATACATGTTCTCTCACTTCTTCATCCCTCTCCCTACAGTGTGCTAATGCATTCAAATCTAACAATCGCTGCGGTGGTAATTTCCCAATTAACTGTTTCCATTTCTCCACCAAATATTCACCCATGCATTCCAACACTACCTGTCTTTCGTTGCTTCTTTGGAAGTCGTACATCGAGGCCAATGCTGCCGTCCCATCATTCCCGTCTATATACATCTCTGCCTGTTGCTGCAATTCCACCTTCCTTTCTTTGCTGATCGCGCTGCGAGTTACCCTTGTGCATCCCCGTTGTTCAGTCCTGCCTCTTGCACCCTTGGTTTCAACTTCAACCCGGGAGGAACGGACGGTACCGAGTCTGTGTCTGAGGCGGGAGGTGCGGATGGGACAATGGGAACAGGAAGTGCTGTTGCGGGCCTAGTTGGCTAATACGAAGTGTTACGTGCACGGTCTGTGGCTGTGGGAGGGCTTGAGCTACCGCAGGGAGAGCTTGGGCTACGGGCGGGGTTTGGGCAATAGCTACTGACGTGTCTGGCCTCACTTCTGATCTTGGGCCTTGTTTTGTATGGGTCAATATGTTTTCTCTCAATTCATCTGCTATGTGTAATTCTCGTTGTGGATATATTTTTTCTATATTAAACTGGTCGCGCCTACCTGCCCTTCTTAGACTCTCAGTCCACTCCTCCTCTTCTTTCTCTTCCGCTACTTCACCTTCGATTCATGCCTGCGTGCATGCTTCGCTCTACTTCTAAATCGGAGCATTGCTCTCCTTCTCCAGTCTTTAATAGTCTCAAATGCTTTCTTTCTTATCAACACCCTTTCCAAGTTATCTATTCTCGCTATCTCAAAACTACCATTAATCGGCCACTGATGGTCTTGTTGCTTTCTGGTTTGCCTATGCCAAGTCTCACAGAATATTATCTCACCCACTCCGTACTTCACATACATCTCATACGCCGGCGTTCCCCCAGGTGGTACAATTTGGCCATCTTCCAAAGATTGTCTACCACAGCGGAAAAACCCTGCTAGGGTGGACAATACCCCAGGCATGTTTCAACCTTCCCCCTGGTTAATCAACCTTACCTAGGGCGTTTGATTTTGCAAAGTCAACTCTCAACCAATATCAGAATTACTTTGAATCGGGGAATGACTCAACTGATAAATCAAGTCGTCGTATACTGATGCACCAAATGACATTGTGTCTGCGTTTCTTGGCTTCCGCCTCGTTTCGGGACCCTTGCCTCCTTGTTCTCTAGCCAGGCACGTCAATCAGGGATCAGATGTGTGCAGATCTGCAAAGGAGTCTCTCATCACTTCTACCGGGCGCCCCCGAACACCTCTTGATCCCGGCTCGATCGTCCCGTCTTTGCCGTTCTCCACCTTATTCAATTACAACGTTATGCGATGGAACAAGTGGGGGAGGGTCCCTATTCGGGTGCCATCTTGAAAGGGGCCCCTAGGGGTCCCTTACGACTATGGAAAAAAGGCGAGTCACCACACACTATAGATACGCCAGACACAAGATTGTATTCCCAAAGCTAGGGTTTATTGCAAAGCAAAAGTCTCAGTTGGCCAACTCGGTCTCACGCCCCGCGACGTGTATCTCTAGACCGCGAGGGACGCAAGAGAGTGAATTACGTACATCAGTTACATATATACAAAATGCATATCAAACAATCAGCTATGACATGTTTAACACCCCCCTTTATTGGGTTTCTTTGAACTTGGTGTGATGATGGACATTTTCGACAACTATGACACCTTCAAACATCTATTCTAGTAACAATTTGCAATTTGTGAGTGCGGAGGCATCTTTCAGTTGTTGAACAGAACACAGCGCTTCTGTTCTTGGAAGTGAGCTACATACAGGGGGGAAGAGTTGCATTCCAGACCTTGCTATCTATGAGGTGCTATTCGTGTCCTGGGAGCCGACACGCTCTAACGGGGCTCAGCAAAGGGCGGCCGTAAGAAGAGCATAATTCAAGCATTTAGCTGTATTATTCTAACATATTCTACCATATAACGAGACTGACTGGCAGCTGCGAAATGATTAAATGCCCTGCAGCTCTGCTTCAAGGCTACATTCGGGAGGGAGACGGGCATTCTTCCTGGCGCTGCCTACGTTGTGTTTCAACAAACTCTTGTTATCCTCGCGGCCCTGCGGCCTTGTCCTTTTACGTGCAGACAACAATGTTTTACAGTCGAGCAGTGTAAGCAGAAAATATACTGCGAAGCAATAAGAACAGAAAGCAATGAGCCATGGTTATAAAACAAAATGGCGATTCTTGTTACATTAAAATGACTGTTCATTGGCAAACTCGAAAACATGTATCCTGTCATATCGTGCATGAGACGGTTGGCCCACGGCCATCAAAATACGTTTGCGGTCACACAGTAGAGGTATCCATTTTTCTAGACTGACAGTATTGGCAATTCTCAAGGCTTTGCGCTAAATCATCGCTTATAGCTTATCTAACAACTCCAATGCGCAAGAATGTAACAGTTCTACTACATATTTTTTGATTTTAGGGACCGCTTTACCTTCATAAAATGTATCAATGGTTTCAAAGCGAATCTTCCATATTCACACTTCAGTCTAATCATCTGATTTGCAAGGGTTTGAGCTTTAAGCGTCAACATGGTGCTAATCTTGGCTTTCTGCAGATGGCAAAAGATCTTCTTTCTACCATTCAATATTTGTAAAATCCTAGACTTCATAGAGTTAATAATTATAATTTGCAAAGCCCTGAAATGTGCAAAGAAGTTTCTGAAGACCTAATGGGGTGCAATGAAAAGTAAGAAGTCATCAGTGTAGGCTCACAATACAATACTCATCTGGCCCAACTTAGGAAGGACGAAATAGGCCGGTGAAAAATACTCCCCTGCATCTTATACATATAAATTAAATTAGCAAAAATACATCCCTGCCTCAGGCCTGACCTTGTTTCTATTTTGAACGAAAGTAACCCTTCTTTGCTCAGACGAACATTTATGGTAGAGTTTTTAATTCGACCAATTATGAGTCTTAATAACCCATCTGGGATACCCCAGTGCACCAACATAGACCACATATGAGGCGGATTGACCCTATCAAAAGCGGTGTTCATTCATAATATCGAGAAAAAAAAGTTGAAAGTCAATAATTTTGAAAAAATAATGGCGGGAAAAAAAAAGCAAATTCTTTATTTTTTATTTATATATTTTTTGGGGGTTTCGTGAGTAAAAAACGTAGTGAAAAAGAAATTCGATTTTTTTTTTCAACATAATTTTTTCGAAATTATGACTTTCGACATTTTTCTATTCGATATTATCACTATAAACCATTAAAAGCTGCTGAAAGGTCAATCAAGGCAACAAAGATGGATGAGTACCGCTTAGACCACTTTAGTTTTTGTAGATTTTTTTACCACAAAGCCATTCATCAAGGTAATGTGGCCATTCCTGAACCATGTTTAACATTTATTTAATCGACCAACACTAAGGATCGAGTTCTCAAGATGGATCAATAAGAGGGATGCAAAGACCTTGCTATCAGCATCCATGATGAAATAGGACGATAGTTTCTAAGCTCGGTCTTTGAACCCGTCTAATATTTAGTAATTACGTAAGATGTACGCCAACTTTCTGGGAAGCGCTGCAAACCCATGATTTCTTTGAATAATACATACAAAATGGAAGCTCAAGAGGCAGGACCCCCCTTTAAATACCTTGGTGGACAAATAGTTTGGTCTGGGAGCCTTGGAATAACTAATATGATTTTTTACTTCCTGGATCAATTCTATATTCACTTCCAATTCTAATTTGGTGCATTCCCAGGGAGTCCACACTGTAGGGACTCTCCTTCTACACAGTTGGCCTAACATAGGGCCTCAAAGTAGGAAACCAAATCCTCCCCAGTCACACAATTAATCTGATAAATCGCCTGACTGGTCTTGTGAGCATTAATTCCCTCCCAGAACTCACTGACCTTCCTACTTTTGAGGATCCCTAACATAAATCCTGCGTCCCTTTGAAGCAGGACTGAAAGAAGTTTCTTCTTCCAATTTTTAAATCCTAGCTTAACCTTTTTGATTAAGGGAATTTTAGCTAGTAAGTTTATTCCAGGCCTATCGATGTCCCTAATTTTAGATCTCATATCCTTTTTAGCCAATGCGATATCAGAATTGTAAATATGACAATGAGTCTTTACCGTAGGCTGCAACCCATGGTTTCCTTTTGTCTTTAAAACACTCCCATTTATCATGTCAGCCACAGACCTCTCATAATTACATGAGATAAATGTTAGTTTTCACTCATAAGTACACTGGCCCAACAACGCTGCAACTTCCCTATTAAAGAGGCCAATGAGCCCATCTTTCCATGTAGTTCTTGTTCTACTGGTGTTAACCACAAGCTCCACCGGAGTCCCTTTATCCGATATTCCAATATACATTTTAAACCCAGCACACAGCACATTATGGTCACTGAGGGATGTTTGCACCACCTGCATATGGCTGCACCACACAAATTCAATCCAAATGTATTCAGTTGAACCTCTATGCTAAGTTGAGTGACACAGAATATCTCCCGGTATAACTCCATTTAACATTTTCAAATCCATGGAAGTAAGGCAGGAGGACCATTTCACCTTGACTAAAGTCCTTAACCAAATATGTTCCAGGAAGGATTGAGAAGCCAAACTCGTCCTCCTCAACCCCCAACATTGGACATTGAAAGTTAAGGTACTCAGCTAGCAGCACTGATCCATCCATATGATTTTGTTCCCGAGTTAAAATATGCCACGATAAATCCTCCAGGAAGCAATCAACACTGCTAATGCCACTATGCCAGTAAAAGTTTACACAGAGTACATGCCTCACACTGTCCTCTTCGCCCAACCTGATTTCCACAAGCAGCCCCCCAAATAGAGAATCCAACACACTACTGGCTTTCATGCCTCTTCCAGACTTAATAGCGGTTACAGGCCACGGGAAGGATGATCTCTACTACTCTTTCAAGGTAACTGTATAAAAATCTCATAGCCGTCATAGGTAGGCTGATAAACCAACAAGTCTCTTGAAACATAACCATATCAAGAGATTTCATAGCTAACTCATAGTTCGTAAACAAGGATGTATTGCCCTGCTTGTTCCAAGAAAGGATCATCAATTTAGTTGTTTGTCTAAAGATTTGTCTGGACTCTCAAACCTTGCTGCTTCCCTAAACTGTTGAGAGTCGTCGTCACCCATGGCCAGTCCCTCGGGTCCTGGTTTAGCACCTTCTTATCACATCCAAAGAGGACTTCCCAGTTGTTATTTTGCCCATTGTTAAATAAAACACAATATCTTGCGTCCCCGAAACAATAAAGTCAGTAATTAATGCAGATTGTGTGTCGGAATATTCTAATATGTCAAAACCCAGCTATCATAATGGTAAGCCGTCTCTTGAAATAGTCTCATACACGATTCGTGAGCTTATGTCCCACTTATCCCGGTCTGTTTGCAAAGGATCTGGAGAATATACCCTGTCAATATCCTCTCAATATTCTTTGTGGATATAAATCTCAGATAGGGAACCTCTGTTCCTGTGTTAACATGTTAGATTTATTCAAACACAAAGCATTGCCCTCTTTAAAGTGACTTTCCACCAGCAGCCTGTTTTCGCTCCCCCTATTACTGGAAGATACAATGTGCAATTTTCTTTTTTCCAGAGCCATGTGGCGTTGGGTTCCTTACTTCAGGCATTTGTTTAACAGAAGCCTGGACAACATTACCATTCAACACAACAGGAATTGTGAACACTCTCTCAGTGTTCACTCTCTCACTTTAATACTTAGTACTGAAGCCAGATGTCTCCTGACCACCAACAGCCCCTCTCAAAATGCTGTAAACTTTAGGCCTGGGTTAATTACATGCTATATACTTTACATTAGGACTTACAGGGTCCTGTTCCCAGAATCCCGCACAGAATACTATACATATTTGATCTTGGTAATCTTTGCAATCAGCTCCCAATCATTACCCTTATCAGTCAATCCCAACAAAATATGAACCGCAGGGAAAAAAAACACTTGCAATACACACAGCCGTCACAACACCACATCCATCCTCGTGCACTTGCAACCATCACTAAACATCACCAAACACACACACATGCGCTCACACAGCACACCTTCTCTGCATGAATTAACAACACTCAAATCTGCACAAGCGGAATAGGTAGAACGAGGCAGCAATAAAACACATGTATGCATACCTCTCACACAGGTGGTGCCATGTCACACCTAACATGTTAACACAGGAAGCAAACCATGTGCATTCATCCTCCACCTGTGCCACATACACCCAGGTGCAGTCCCACTCGCATGCATGCACACATAACCCTTAAGCATACAGAAAACCACACACACACCACACCACGTCAGCAGTTTCATCTTCCCTACAACATATAACAAATTCACACAGATGAGGTGCCCCTGGTGTCAAACTGGATATTAAATTATGCCTCCTAGTGTAAACGATTGTATGTATATTGGCCTACGCCAAGTCGCATAAAACTGTACGCAAATAACTCTCTACGGCAAGGTCTTGACCTTAAAAATTGATGTAAGTCGCCATCTTGAATCAAACCGCCATTTTAGGTTCTCTTGCTGTGTAAAAGTCACCCTGAACATCAAAATGGTGGGTGATGCCATTCCGAACAGAACCTGGTCGGCATGACCTCCGTACAGCTAATATACAACTTGCCTGCAGGCCACTTGTTAGGGTCGTGAACTGAGACCTTGTCCTTCTGTTGACCTGCATGTAAATGGATTACCTGTATCAACGGAACTGATCTGAATGCATACTAATGAATAAATTAGAGTTGACCTGGCAGAGACCCTCGACCTGTTATACATTCATGGAATGGTTAACCCGTGAAGGGGTTGGACAACAGGCTGGAGAAATGTATAAAAGCCTGAATGTCCCAATGTACAGTCTCTCACTGAATACATCGAACCCCGTTGAAGTTCGTTGTGTTGCACTGAGGTCCAATAGCTATCTGACCTGTCATTTGACTTTGTCATTGCTTGACCTTAAAATAAAGTACTTTGTATGTACCTTTGTAACCAGTGTTTGGTGTGTTTCCTTTGGGTTCCCTGGCCTCATATTATTTACCTCTTTTCACAATGGTAGCACCATGAAACTATATATGTGGTATGAACTTTCTTACTTATTATTATCAATGAGAACAAAACAACATGAAACCCGGTTAGCCAACATATATACATACATCCTAGATGCATCACACCTAAATCCTTTTCAAATGCCCATGTGGCGGGCAATCCATAACATTTCTTGTAGTGCACAATCAACACCATGAAGAGGCAGTCCCAATATCTACTGCACAATTTACTCTATGAAGAGGCAGTCCCAGCAGCATAAATCCCTTTCCTCTTTATTTTTCCCTTTACCTCTTTTTAATGTCCCTTCTACTATACCTATCTGGAGGACATTCCAGAGTGTTTGCTCTAATCCACTGCTGCTGCTTTATATATGGTGCAGAACTATAGTGTAAGGATCTATCCTCATTGCACCTGGCAATCTAACCACAAGTGCATTTAAAAATTACCCAAATCTAAAATAAAACAATTTCCTTTAACCCTTCTATCACCAACAAAAATGTAGGTGGTAGTTATAAGCTGACAACAATGTAATTCAAATATTGATGAGCCAGAACACTTAAACACCACACAACACAACACAACACAACACGACCATGGCTTAAACCCCAAAGATTGAACTTCACATCACTTCAAAAATGTTAATCCCACATCACTAAAAATTTAATTCACAATGACCTTGAGGATAGATCCTTACATCATAGGTCTGCTTCGGATATAAAGCAGTAGCAGTGGATTAGGGCAAACGCTTTGGACTGTACTTTCCTCCAGATAGTCCTGTGTGCTTGGCCCATTAGTATAAAGACCCGCTGTGGAGCCATCAGAGTTGATCCAGGATACTTTATTATAAATACGTACATATGTAGGTATTAGCATAATCGACCTAAAAACATTTCACCTAAAACATTTGATTGATTTTTTTTAAAACCTTTTTTCGGTCAAATTGTATTACATGGCTTGCGGTAGCGGCCATGTAGTTATGGTTAAGTTGCTAAACGCAGGAAGAGCACTTTTTGGACAGCTTATAACTTCGCTCCATCTAGAGGGTGCAAAGTTATGGGGGGTCCCACATTTTCTTTTCATAGGCATAATGGGAAAAAAATGTGCTCATGCCTACAGCCCAAACCGCTGGACGGATTTCCACCAAATTTGTGGAAGGAGCGGCGGGTTGGTCCCGAAAGCGTGCTTTTGTTTTGTTAATTTGGTGTAAATCCGTCCAGTAGTTTTTTTTTAAAACAAGCAAAATGTAAGTACAAAAAATTAGTGATATCTATGTCCGCTCCGCGGACCCACTTCCCTGTTCGCTAAGCGGACAGGACACCGATTGGCCAATTGGCTTACGTCATGTCCGGGGACAGACGACGTGTTAGCTGACTGGTTGGAGTGAAGCGTGAGGTGCGTCACATTATCTCGATGCGCCCGCCATCTTGGATTCGTCAAACTTAGCAAACAATCTCTGGGGAGGTGAGGGGTGATGAGGATGGGATATGGCTGCAAGAAGCAAAAAAACAGGTGTTTTTCACCGCAAAAGTCCACAAACTGTCCTGATGCTCGCGAACAGTCCTGTGAAGTTCACAGACACCTCTGGATTAGAGGGTGGTGAAGAGCAGTTCTTGGATGGCTTATAACTTTGGCCCCACTTAATGAAACAGCACTCATATTCCTGACCTGTTTCCAAATGAGTCTACAAAGTTTGATGGGATTCTGTTAAGAGGGGGCAAAATTATAGGGGGTCCCAAAATAATGTAAAGGCTTATAAATGAGGTGCCATTTTACGAATCTGCACTTAATTTGGCAAACTGATTATAGACTCGGACATTTACTTGTAACCATAACGTCCCTTTAACAAAGTGTTTTCATTGAATTTCATAGGTTTTTATTAGTCCAATTTAACCATAACGACCCTTTAACAACATTTTTTCAGTGAATTTCATAAGTTTTTATCAGTGCAACTTAACCATAATGTCCCTTTAACAAAGTTCTTTCATTGAATTTGATAGGTTTTTATTAGTGCAACTTAACCATAATGCCCCTTTAACAAAGTTTTTTCATTACATTTCGTAGGTTTTGATTAGTCCAACTTAACCATAATGTCCCTTTAACAAAGTTTTTTCAGTGAATTTCAAAGGTTTTTATTAGTGCAACTTAACCATAACGTCCCTTTAACAAAGTTGTTTCATTGAATTAAATATATACGGGGTGGCTAAGGGTATAGATTAGGCTCAGGGGAAGTGGGGTGGGATTGCTGGGGGTCCACCTGCATTTTAATCTGAAAAAAGGTCAAATAAATTACACCAAATGTGTTTAGGTCAAATGTTTTAGGTCAAATAGACCCCAACCCACATGTACTGCTTCAGTTATTTGAATGTATGAACATAGTAGGTAGACAGGCAGACACCATAGGATATTGAGGGATAGACAAGGGTCAGACCCACCGGTCATCCTCTCACATCCAGCTCAGGCCCCCAACTGACATTCATGAAACACACACACAACACTCACTCAAAATTCACCTGAGCTGTCAATCCTACATACACCAACATTCCATCAGCATGTATTCCGATAACTCACATTATAACATCTCTCTTCCTACAAACAGTCATACACCACAACTCCCTTTCATACTGAAGATCATGCACACCAAAATCAGCATGCACAAAGGAGCACATGCACACTAAGACACAACCCAACACACACAGGTACACAGCCACTGCAGTCAACCACATGGCATTCACACACAGCATTCTTCCACCACAACCAACATCCTTCCATCTAGAGCTGCCACCCACAGATAAGGGGCGTGCCACATACTGGCACAAACACCCAAAATAGGAAACCCACCAAAAATAAAGTACACACCAAGGGGTGAGGAAACAAGGTGAGGAGCGTATCTTGGATTTCCAAACACCGGGTCAGGATGCAACGCAACTCGTCGATGCAGAGCCTGGGTGGAACATGATGATACGTCTTTATTCAAAGATGTCTGTGTAAACCCGTTAAAAACAAAAAAGTTATGTGTTGACATTTTTACCCAAGACTTCATCAGCCAGGTTAGACATTGTGACAGGACAGTTCCCTCTTTTTAGATTCAATGATGTCGATATCCATTTCTATCGCAATATGCACACAATGCTTTTCAACAATCATAATGGATGGTATAGAAGCATTCAGCTCCTGAGCACTTTGAGAAATAACACTAACGTTTTGGTCATCCTCTAACAATGAATTGTGTGCAGTCAGGACTACAGTTGACCTGGTTATTATTATGGGTTCCTGGGACTCGCTAGAGTCCCCATCACAATATTTACCATCAAACCTTGAGCTCAAAGTTCACTCCATTGTTTCTTCAAAGCAGTCTTCTCAAAGTTAATGACTTAATTGAAGCTGTGAACACAATAATGGTGGAATAAAAACCTCTTAACCAGGTCTGGCTTTAGCCACTCAATTTATAAGCACAATGCGCGTCCTACATTGAAGTCCTGTTAAAAACAAGCTTTGGCAAAGCCAACAATTTGGGCGTGTTTATAGGAATTAGGTATTTGCCAGGCACTGCTATTATATGTCCAGGTACATGCATCATTTTGCAGCTGCTGCCATCGATGGCCCACTAATGCAGTGCCTGGTAAATGCCTTTCCTATGCCTACACAAAAGCCAATACTATTGGTATTTCCAATGCTTGTTTGTATATTGTATTTAGGAAACATCTACATTCTTAACCTATGAGGCCTGATTTCTTTACATTTTCAAAGGCCTCCCTGGTAGTATTTCCTTGTCTGCAATGTTTTATATTAGCAAAGTATTTTCATGTGTGCTATCATGTTTGAGTATACCTACAGATTAGGCTCTGCTTGGTAATATTAAAAAATGTATCTAGATCAGTAAATATCTGTAACTGAATATAAAAGAAATTACGTTTATGAGAAATTCAATGAGAATGTCTAAAACCTGGGTCGATCCCATAAAATATCGGCCATATTGTTACGGAGAATTCTCATTCTACGGCTAATTTCCCTCACCTAGTGAGTCCCCCAGCAGATTTGCTGGATTTCTGGAGTAGATTTTTTCCACTTGGTAAGAGTGTGCCTCTTTTTCCCACTCTTACCTGTGTTTTGTCATGTGCATTTCTACTTATTGTGTGATCGTGGACTCTGGAGCACACCACTCCATGAGCCCAACTTGTTGTGTGTGTTACACAGCACCTTCAGTGCAGTAACACAGGGTTGTCTCTAAGACTTCCCAATGACTCCTTTTTCTGGGGCTGACTACTGTCCCCCAGAAACAGGTAAAGTTGCCATTAACTAGTCACCCCCTACACAGGGTATCCTAGGAAACCCATTCGCACTTTGCCATGATTGACTGAGGTGGTTGTCTGGGCTCAACAACCCCCCTGCTGCGTGATTGACAGCCAGGCTGTGTGAATGGGGGATTTTGGCATAAAAGACAGGACTCTTGGGCTGGAAGTCAGAGTCGCCACTGGAACTACAAGGAACCAAAGAGAAGTGGAGAAGAAGACGGCTGCTGCAACTACCCCATCCCAGTGAAGTCCTGTTTCAGTCCTGAGCTATCTACCCTTCGACGACCAGAGAAGATCCAGTCGGGATTCTTCTTCCCTTGAGCCTGGTGGGGTCAACCAGCTTATCTTCCACAGCCAGAGGATCCCCTTCGTGGTCGAAATAGCTGCATCCTGCTGTAGTGGTCCGGATAGCCATCTGAAGAGCCTCTCCTGTTTTAAAGGAGCGCACCTTTTATTCACCGTCGCTGCTGCTGGCCTCATCCCTGAGTGGTGCAGACCCCTCCAGACGTCCTCCTTCTCGTCTCCACGACAAAACACCAGGAACCGTGGGTCTGCAGGAAACTACCAAGAACAACTGCCGTGGCACCAGCTTCTTCCTTGAATAAGGTACTGTGTTCTGCTTCGAGGAACTAAGGTGAATCCCTTTTCTCCTCCTCCAAGTCTTGCCCTTGTCTTCCTTGCCTCTTATAACTTTTGCTTCCTCTGTTGACAATATCCAAGTACTCCTGGCAACGTTGAATCTTGAACTGTCTGACTGTGTGATCCTCGACAACAGGAACCCGGTTCCACTTGACACTGGCTCTGGCCTATTGACTTTTGTATTTCTGTCAGCGAGTGTTCTCTGATTCTGTCTGCCTTGACAAAAGTATTGCCTATGATTTTTGACCCCAACTCTCTCTGGGTAGCCCAGGTGCTAAGTGTGTTTTTGCCCCGGTAACATTTCTTGCTGCGGATACGAGTTTCTTTAGTACGACC
The DNA here is from genome assembly GCF_040938575.1 of Ambystoma mexicanum. Lineage (NCBI taxonomy): Eukaryota > Metazoa > Chordata > Amphibia > Caudata > Ambystomatidae > Ambystoma > Ambystoma mexicanum. Next base: position 498,973,257 of record NC_090930.1, on the reverse strand, counting down.
GAGCTGTCAAAAAGTGATTGCATATGTATTCCTGGTAACACCTTTTGTTTCACAACACCGGTCTGCCACAACATAAGGCACTTACCTTGAGTTATTCTGTGCCAAGAGAATTGGTTGTTTTGTAGTGTATTTTACGTGTGGTTTTGAATTTATAGAAGTGTTGTGTTTTACAGATGGTTTAAAAGTAAATGTACTTATATTTTTTACCTGAAACCTTGAGTCAGTGTTTGCTTGAGTCACAGTAATTGTGGTCCCTTTGTGTAATCTCTGCTACTGCTCATATACTCTTGAGATAATCCTGGCTGCTCCGCTACTGCTACCACTTTAACATAGTAGTACAGGTTTGTACCAAAGGTGAACTTGTATTACCACTTGTAGTCTTAATTGTGTGTAGTGGTCCCTAAGGGCACTGCACAGGATTCTGCCTAACACAGATAAATAATCGATTACCTCAATCTCAGTAGGTAAAGCCACGGCCATGCAGTGAAGACCAACCAGCGTTCCTGAACGCCAACTACCTCAATTGTTTATCAAGGAGTTGACATTTTCCCATACGGTGATATCCACAGGATCTGGGGGCAAAGGACTGTGCTCCAGGACTGTACTAATGGATATTGAGGGAGGACAGCACTAAGGATGTGGATGAAAGGATGGACCCAGTGTCCCGGGGTCGCACTGATGGTGTTAATGCAGATGGGTCACTCTGGGTGTACAAGTATGAAATCAGGATCAATCGCAGGTCTGCACTGATGGTGTTGGGCAGGGTGGCCTGCAGGTAGCAATTGCATGAATACATTTGTGGTTCCAGGTATGTGCTGATAGTCTTGTTGCATGGTGGACTCAGTTTGCATGTGTAAGAATGTACTCAGTATCCCAGGCCTGATCTGATGGTGTTGTGCCTGTATAGCTGTGAGGATGTGAGTGCAATGATGGTCGGGCAGGATGGTACTCAGGGTGCTGCTTCAAGGGTATATTCAAGGTGCAGGAGCTTTACTTATGGTGTTTAGGCAGGGTGACCGTAGAGTGGATGTGCAAGGATGAACACAGGGCCAAAGGGATGCACTGACATAGTTGGGACAGGTTGCTCTGATGGTGTTGGGGCATGTTTGTAGCCAGAGTGCAGATGCAAGGTAATCCTCTGGGTCCTGGAGCTATGCTCTTTGTTTTGGGGCAGTGTGACCAACAAGGTTCAGGTGCAGGGATGGACTCAGGGTCTTGGGTCTGTACTGTTCATCAGGGTTGCACTCACGGTGTGAGTTTAAGAATGGACTCAGTGTCCTAGTGCTCTGCTGATGGTGTTTGGGCAGGTTGGCACTCAAGTTGTGCATCCAAAGTTGGACCAAGGGCCACAATCTCTGCATTGATAATGTTAAGGGAGGATGCATTCAGGATACATGTGCAAGGATAAACCCAGGGTCCCATGGCTGTAATGATGGTGTTATGGCAAGGTGACACTCAGGTTCTGGGTGCAAGGATGGCCTCTTACTCCTGGGGCTACAATGATGATGTTGAGGCAAGGCAGCATTCATGGTGCAGGTCCAAAATGGACTCAGTGTTGGGAAGGGCGTCACTCAGAGTACATCTACTAGGCTATGTGCCAGGGTTGCATTGATGGTGCTTGGGCAATATGGCACTCAGGGTGAGGATGCAAGGATAAACTCAGAGTTCAGGATTTCACAGATAACTTTGGAGCTGGTTGACACTCAGGGCACAGGTGCAAGGATAAACTTGGAGTCATGGGTTGTGCTGATGGTGTTACGGTATTGTGGCAACCAGAGTTTGGGGTTCAGTATGGAGTCAGTAAGCAGGGATGTACTGATGGTGTTGGAGCCGTATGTCACTCAGAGTACGGGTGCCAGGATGGAGTCAGGATCACAGGGCTGCACTTTTTGAATTGATGCATGGTGCACTCAAGGTGCATGTGCAAGGGTTGCCTCTGGTTACATGGGCAGTTCTATTGCTGTTTATGGCAGGGTGCAGGGATAGACTCAGAGTTCCATTACTATGCTGATTGTGTTGGGGCAGGACAGCACTCAAGAATGGAGCCAGGGTTCAGAAGGTGCACCACCAGTGTTGGGCACAGCATAATTCATTATGCACTTGAAAGGATGGATTGTTTGTATTGTTGTATTCTTGATTTATTTATAGAGCGCGCCGGGCTGCCATGCTTCTGGGCGCTTGCAAAGATTATGGTTACAGTTACAGTTGTGGTTACGCTTACAAGATGAGCAAAAGAAGTACGGAATAAAACAAGGTGCAAAGAAATATTGCAGTTACAGGTACGAGATAAGAATGAAGAAGTGAACAGGATAAAGCAAAGTGCAGTATATGTTACTGGAATATATGCATGCACAGGGTAGGTACAGTAATATACATATGTACAAAACATGGCTAGTGACGTCAAAGGTCATATATGCAGGTACAGTCTAGGTACAGTAATATACATATATGCAAATCATGGCTAGGGACATCATAGGTCATTAGAGTGTAGCTAATGTTTGGTACTGGTCTTAAAGGAGTTGTGCTGCTAAGACTGGAAAGCTGGATCTTCCAGTTCTTTTTAGCTTAAAGCTAGGGATTCTGATACTGTTAGATTGAGCCCTTCTAATAGGGCATTCGGAGGTATGTTTGGTAAACCTCTCTGTTAGGTATATTGAGGATTTGTTGTTGAGGCATTTGTATGTCTGGTTCAGTGCTTTGAGTTTAAATCTGTCCTGATGGCTAGCCAATTGGCAGATTGTCTTTGGTCGGAAATATGCTGGCCTCTGGGGATCCCTAGGGCCGCTCTTAAGGCATTGTTTTGGACGGTTTGAAGTTTATTCGTATTGTGTTTACTGGTGCCTAGATAGAGTGCATTGCAGTAATCCAAATTGGAGAGGATTAGCGCCTGTGCAATCGTGATGCAGATTTCAGTATCCAGGAATAGTCTACATGCGTAGATTAGTTTGCACATGTAACTAGTTGCATATGTTGTAGTATTTACTTGTTTGTTAAGGTTAAGAGCTGAATATAAGTAGAAACCTAAGGTCTTAACTTCCTTAGCAACTTTGATTTTAATACCATAAATGGTGAAGGATTTATATTGATAGGGGAGTTTGCTTAGTCTCTTAGTAGATCAGTTGGCCATCCAGGTTTGAATGATTTGGTAAATTTTGTTTATGAGATTTGTAGCTTTCTCGTATGTCGTCAGTATAATTAGTGTATGAGACACCCAGATTGTCCAAAAGATCAAAGAGTGGCTTTGTAAAAATATTATATAAAGTGTGGGAGACACAAGACCCCTGAAGTATGCCACAGGTGATAGGTACTGGTCAGGTGCTGAGGAAGGTGAAAAGACTCTAATGGTTCTGTTGTCTAGAAAATTGTTTATTCATGTAGTGGCCTCTTTGGAGAAGTTGGCAGCCAATTTGAGGTGATTGCATAACACTTTATGGTCAACCAAATCAAATGCAGCGGGCAAGTCTAATAATAGCAGGATTGAGATTTTGCCTTTATCTTTATGGTCATCCAGTTGGTTCTTGAAACAAGAAGGGCCGCCTCAGTTCCGTGACTTGGCCTGAATCCGGATTGTCGGGTGCCTAATAAATTGTTGGTCTCCAGATAGGCCAGAATCTGTAAATAGGCATCTCTATCTAAGATTTTAAGGAGAAATGGTACTGTTGTAATTGGCCTAAAATTGGTGGGGACATTGGGGTCTAGGTCAGGTTTTTTTAAATAGGGGTAATACCTAGGCATCTTTGAGCTTAGTTGGGACAGAGCAGGATTCGAAGGAGGAGTTAATGAAGGTCATGACGAATGGGGCTAGGTTGTTTGCAGCTTCTTTAATGATGGGTGCTGGGCAAGTATCACCCAGGCACCTGGAAGGCTTGAGTGATGTAATGATATTTTCAGCCTCCAATGTTGATATTGGGTCTCATTACGAATATGACGGAAAGGCAACAATGGCGCCGGTAGTGCTACCGGCGGTGTTGTTACCTCTCTGCCACATTACGAGTTCTGCTTTCCGGTACCAGACTGCACACGTGGTCTGACCATGCGTGCAGATCGGCACCCGTGAGCAGAACTCGTGATTGCACCAGCACCATTATTAACGGTGCCGGTGCAACCATACTCCCGAACCCCATTCTGCCCTATGGAGCAGAATGGGGATCGGGAGGCTGGCCATACCGGCACCTGCAAATGGGCAGTTACTGGCCCATTCATCTCGTAATGGGCCGGTAATGGCCCATTCGCGGGTGCCGGGCCGGTTGCGAGTTTGGCAGTAGCCGTGCCCTTAATAAAGGCACGGCTACTGCCAAACCTATAATGAGGCCCATTGACCTCAATTTGATTGTTTGTGTGGCTTGTCTTGGTTGTTATCAAGTTCTTGCAAGATGGCTTCTTGAGTCACAAGCGCAATCTTGTGAAGGGTTTTTTTTTTGGCTGATAGTTTATCTTGGAGCATGCTGATTTTGTTGCATAGGGCATTTTGTATGTTCGTACACCAGGTTTTATTTTGGTATATGAGTCGGTAGGAGCGATTGGGGATTCTAATTCTCTAAGTATTGAGAAGATTTCTCTAGTACTTGAGCTGGTTTTTTTTATTCTTTCGTTAAAGGTTTCTTTTTTTGTTTGTATGAGTTCTTTTTTGTATCTGTCAGCGAGAGAGGTAAAAAGGTTTTTATTCTCGGTCGAAGGGTTCTTTCTCCATCTAGTTTCTGCCTGTCTTTTTTCTTTGCACAAGGTTTTTATGCTAGGCGTAAACCAGGAATTGAGATGAGCCAAGGGTTTCTCTTTGCTCCGTTTCATGGGAGCGATGATGTCTAAAGCTGTGTGAATGGTGTTATTGTACAGATCAACCAGTTCAGTGGGATAAGTGGGGAGGTGGGTAGGGTTGGTAATGGGCTGAATCAGAGGTAGGAGGTTAGTGATTGTTATATTCTTTTTGCATCTTGTTAGGGCTGGTGGAGCTATAGGCTTCGTTATATTGGGTTGGGGGTTGTCTTGGATGGTGAACGAGATCAAGTGATGGTCTGTCCAGACATAAGGTTCGGTGGCAGTGATGCATGAGATACAGTTAATATCTGTGACACAATCCAAAGTGCGGCCTTTAGAGTGAGTAGATTCAGTGTTCCTGATAGTAAGGCCTGCTTCAGCAATGGTGTTTGCTAGAATAGTGGCATTGGAATCTTTCGGTTGATTGAGGCCCAGGTTGAAGTCTCTGAGTAGGAGAATTTGGGTTCCAGGTTTAACGTTGGTGTTGAGGAGAGATGCTATATCTTCTTCAAATGTTCCTAGTGGTCTAGGGGGTCTGTAGATTGCATATAGAGTAATAGTTCGTTATGGGGTTAGCCCCATTTTCTCTGTGAGTAACTCTGCTGACGGAAGTATCATGGGTTCTATCTCTTTGATAGTTTGGTTTGATTTACAGATGATTGCTAGGCCACCTCCTTTGGAGGTTTCCCTATCTTTCCTAATGATGTTATAGTTGGCTGGGACTGCTAGAGCCAAGGCATGTCCAGCGACTTTGTGGAGCCATGTGTCAGTGACTACTAAGAAGTCAGGTTTGTTACAGGTAATGATATCCAAAATGTCTGGTGCATGGGCAGCAAGAGATCTGACATTGATAAGGGCTCCCTTGATTTTAGGAGTTTCCTTGATTGTATTGTTGGTAATGTCTTTGCTAGCAGTGGCAGACGTTCAAGAGGCACGGGTCGTGCTAGCTGAGGGTTTAGTATTTGTGGATGGTGGTGATTTGGAGCGGTTAAGGTAATTTGGCAATGGTTGAGAGTGCCCATTTATGTAGGTGGATGGCAGTCTAGGCAGTCTGGAACAAAGTCTATGGTTTCTCCAGTTGGTAGGACATGGTTGGTTGGAGTTGGGCTTATTAGTTAAGTGTGAAATCTGTTGGCAATCTGATGAGTCTAGAGCATTGTTCCTACTGATGCCAGTTGTCCTTTGACTAAGGATTTGGGGGGGTAGGAAGTACGTGGGTTTGGTTAGGTTGGATGGGGGTAGTGTTGTTCTTGTGGATAATGGTGCAGCTTTCTCGTGAACAGTGAAGGTGTTTACTTCCCTTACTAGCGGGGACCTGTTCCAAATTGAAGCCATGATGGTTAGGGCAAGGAGGGAGGAGATGATGATGATGTGAGCTGTAGGAGTTTAGATTGTGGACATAGCAGAGGCCTTAACTCATATATACAAAGGTGGCCACAAAAGTAAGAAGATTCGAACAGTTCCTATAGTACCTGCAGTGTGGGCACAGTAATAGGTGAGTCAATGCAGTGTGTAACAGTTTCTATAGTACCTGCAGTATGGGTCAGTAGTAAGAAGGTGAACTTTACACATTCAAAGGTAGTTGGTCAATAACAGGTCTAGGAAGTATTCCCATGACTGGATGATTATTCAGCTAGAGTCAATAAAGTATGCTATGGCTAGTGTGGTCATAACAATCAATGCAGGTAGTATGGTTACAGTATTGCAGACATGTAGGCAGCGTGGTAGCAGGTAGATCGTTTTGTCAGCATACAGGCTACAGATAGCTATAGTGCTAGGATCCTATGTTAACTAATAAAGCAATGGCGGTTAAACAATAATGTCGATAGATGCAAGTGTGTAACAAAGTTAGTACAGGTTCACCTGAACGTTCGCTCCGGTACGGTGAAACATAGAGGAATAATTGCTCAGAGCATGTTTGAAGGAAAGTAGAGGGTCATATAATGCTCACTAAGTCGGATGTTCGGAGTGCAGGAGGTGAGAATCGTGCGTGCAGGTTCAGCGTCTTCTCCGGGTCAAGAACAGAAGACAGGCAATGTAGGAGGCTACTGAGGTAGCAATGCAATGGGTGGGTGATGATGGGAACTGCTGACATGTAGTTACTAGTTGCTCATGATCACAGAGATCAATAATTAGATCTGTTTTTGGCACGTTAGTGGCGCAGGGTGCGAGTCCAAGAAATATGGGCAGTCAATAATGTTCCAGATGCAGGATGACTAATTGGAGCAACGTGCAGCATAGTACGCATAGATTACTTTATTGTGGTAACTTAGAGCTCTTACTGCGATTCGCCGGAAGGGCAACCCAATCATGAGATTTTCAGATAGCCAGTGGGTGGTGCCAGTACACCTGTATGACCCTGGACAGGCCCAGGGCAGTTGCCTTTTGTGAGGTGCCTTCTGGGAAGGTGCCGGCTAACGCCTGCCGGTCGGTCCCACTGGCTAATAAAGGTAGCTGTTACTTGATAGGCTCATGCAGCTGGGATGATCTTAGTTGCAGTCGCAGACGTGGAGACAATTTGTGCGGCCATCTTTGGCATCTGTCACGGCTGGGGTTCAGGATGGTCATACAACGATAAATATGTAAAGATGCAATATAAATCTGTGCAGTACGTGTAAATCATCACGTTATCAATGGATAGAATGCAGTGTAATAACTGAGATAAAGCGACCAAATGCATTAGTCAGTTGCTCGATGCAGAAAGCCCCGATGGGTTTACCTTGATGTGGCTTGTTGTTCCGGAGGGTCTGGGTGTGCTGCTCCTGCAGCGCACCTCGAGAGCGGTCCCTTCCAATGCAGTGCGGCATCGAATAGTGATTCAGGATCCAAGTGTTACACTGAGGATATTGAGGCCTGCTGCACTCAGGTCATGGGTGCAGTGTCCTGTGACTTCACTGATAGTGGTGGGCCAGGACAGCACTAGCGGTGAGGGAAGGATGCAATAACGAACCCAGGGTCCCGCAGATGTATTGATGGTGGCCCATTTCACCTCAAGCTCTCTTATTGAAATATGTGAGTTGTTTTTCTCTTTTTTTATGCAACTCAGCACAATAATAGACAACAGTATACCTCATGTTTCCCCTCTGCCCCTCACCTGGCCTGTTTCCTCTCATCCTTTATTCTCCATCTCCAAACCAAAGCAAAACAAACAGACCTAACATTCGTATCCTGACAGAGCACATACGATTTTGCTGGTCCTTGACTGACTCCCTTATAAATGGTGCCCACCATCCTTGAAAAAGTAGTGCTTTGCCTTGAAAACTATGACAACCGTTCCATTGTGACCATTTCCCATAGTCTCAACATCCACATAATTTTCATGGGGTTGAAGGGGGTTCACTCGGTTTCCATACTCCTGCGATAAACCACTTCGCTGCCAACAATAATTTTAGAATTAAATATAAATCTGGCATAATTCTTTGTGTGTGTTTGGTTTATTACAAACCTTTCACAATTTATTTTACAAACCATACAATATTCAAATCATCACAACATACAATATAATATGATCCTTTCCAATTATTGACACCAATTATTACAATCAAGGTTAAAAAACATATTAGAAATATAAATCATTCTGCATTCAGTATGCTGTCATATTGCATAGCGCCTTGGGAGTGTTTAAAACACATAGTTTGTGTTCCTCCACATCCAGTTAGTAAAGGCTTAATTGATTCAGTTCGACTTTCCCCTCAGAAGCAACACAATCTGAGTTCTTTTCTCAGGTTCAACCACAATCCTATGGTTCCATTTGTTAATGTCCCCGTTATTAACATATGGAACCTGCGGGAGACACCCCTGCAACGCCCAAATTTTTTTAAAGGGAGCAGGGGACACCGCCGCAACCCCTTCTCCCATTTACCCCATATATGGACCCCACAAATAATGTCACCTATGCTGTTTCCTGGTGACTATATAAATGGCAACATTATTTGTGGGGACAATATTACCTGATACTAATCCTACCCTGTCCAGTGTGGGTATCAGAGTTAGATGCAATCCAATAAGAGTTGTTTGATTCTTAGCTGAGGGAAATTTGACAATAATTGAAGGGAATTTGACCCTTTTACTATGTATGTTTGTGAAATCTTTATAGGATTTATATCTATCGATTTGATCCCTGTTCAATGACCAATCATAGTACACATGTCTGTGCGTGTGCTTTATTCGGACTCTCTGTCAGTTTGCCCTTTTTTGATCCTATTTGGTTTAAAAAGTCTATACCCTCCTTCATAAAACTGCCTTCCTCCACTACATTGTTCATGCAACATACTTCTTTCAGGACTTCAAACATGGAGTTTTTTGGCAGTGTGAGAATCATACTCATTGAATTCAACCTACGCCACCATACCAGAGCAGAGAGTGAGGCCAGACCTAACATATTTCTCATTATTAGTACCAACAAGGATTAAGGACCATTCAACAAAGGTCTCCACAGTAGACGTTCAATTTCTTTAAGGCCTTCCATTTCTTGTGCTGCATAAGTTCCAGTCCATAAGTTAATTTTGGCATGGCTTTCATTTTATAATAGTTAAATTGGCAGAATGAGTGCTTTATCATCTTCATATGTGCTATCAGTAATTTTGCTTTGATCAGTAGTTCTTCCCACTGTAACCGCTTTTATTAAGAAGCTCAAGCATGTGATGGAATGAGCCTGCTCTAGTGGTACTTTATTTGTATGCCAGGAGAAATTCCTTCTTTTCTTCTGATTTTTAAATATTCTTTTTTTAATTTAATTTTTTTACTTGTGCTCATTTAGTTTCAGATGATTATCTTCTAAGTATTTAGTGAGTGCTGTCAATTTTCTCCGTAGTCCTATTTGGGTTGAGTCAACGATGATAATGTCACCCTCATAGGACAGCCACGATAGATTGAAATTGCCCAGTTTCACAGGGAAAGATTGTGCATGCTCAAAATTATCTCCCAAATGTGATAGATACAAAATGAAAAGGTGTTGGGGCTAATCCATAGCCTTATCTCAATCCTATCTTAGAATCAATCTCTATGGACAGCAGCCCCTGCTTACCCAGCCTTATCCTTATTTTTGAATTGTCACGCAGCATCATGATCATCTTGAGTAATCCCAATTGCATGCCCATGCTGTTACGAAAGGGTTGAACTTACCACTTTATCAAATGACACACTTAAATCTAAGGATGCTAAATAGGGGCCTCCTTCTTTGCGGCTCTTGCATGGAGTAGTGTCATTTAGAATTCTACCCATTCCTAATCTGAATCCTATTTGCTGCTTTCTAACATATCCAGCCTCCCTTGCCCATTTCGAGCGGTGTTGTAATTGATGCTAGGATTTTACTGCGTACACCCATCAGTGCTATTGGCCAGTAATTGGCCGCTAATTTAGTGGGTCAATCGTAACTCCTTTCTTATGGATTGGCACTAACTATGAAGTATGCCATGAGCCTGGACTCTTATTCTCCTTAATTATGCTCAGAAATAACCTAAATAGTATATCATCGCACATTTCCGTTTTTTCTTTTAGTAGTCTATTGTAGTAGTCTATTGGACATTCCATCTGGTCCAGCAGCCCTTGAGTTTTTTGCCTTCATTATAATTGCCTCTATGTCCTCCCTTGAAAACCTTCTCTCCCAGTCTGGAAGATCTTGCCAATATATGTAGTTTCTTACTACAGAACTATTATTGGACTTTGCAGAGTAGGCATCAACCCAGTTTTGTTCCTGTATAGGATTTGGCACAACCTCCTCACTCACCCTTTCCCCACTCTCAATTAACTTCCAGAACAGAGAATAATACGGTTAGTAACATAACCTGCCTTTCTTTGAGTGCCATTTCATATTTGTGCCTCTCTAACCAGTCCTTATATGACTGGGTCAATTTCCTTTTAACTTCTAAACATTGCCAAGAATATTTTTCACAGTATAATTCTGTATTTCTCAGGTCTTGTCTCAATGTACATTTTCTTCACTAAAACACACTCGACGAACAAATGGGTGTGGATTCTCTTATGCTGCATTGGTGCTTTTATCAGACTAGCATTGTAGATCTTGTTCAATGAATGAGCATACGAGTACACTTCCCATTCTCTTCTCGCATTATGATTAATTTGAGGACACACTCAGCAACCTACCTGCTGGCACATTTAACTAATTTCAAAATTAGACATTCCCACCTTGTTTCTGGCATTATTCACTTCTAGACTGCACAACTGATCCTTAGCTACAAGCGGAGTGTGTTATGCATGGCTAAGGACAAACATGCATGCTCACTTAGTTCAAAGAACTCAATATTCAAACGTGCATAATTTTCTGAGACGAATATGTAGTCTATGATTGATTTACTATCACCTCTTCTCCACGTTGGTGAGTTAAACAAGTCCCCACACACATTTCCATTTAACTTTCTCAGACTCCATTCTTGAATACATTCTGCCTACCACATTCCATGACCTTCCTTCGTGTACCATCATAATGACCATTAAAATCCCGCCTCATCTCCTTTCCCTTATGATCAGGCCACTGAGGGTTAAGCTCTTCCCCAATTATAATTGTATCCTCTTGCCCTTCTAAGTACCAATCTGTTTGAATGTGATTTCCATCATCCAGTGCTTTCCCCAGTTCGACACATGCTGGATTCCAATACATATGTGTTACCAAGACACTGCTATCAATCTTATCTCACAGTCCACACACTTTTACAGCTACTACTTCCTCTGACTTCGATTCCACCTCAGTTACCACACTTTCAACTTTTTAGATAACGCTATTAACAGTCCACCCGAAGGTCTGCCCAGCCGACCTGTTTTGGCTCATTTCATATGTGCCACATAATCCTCCATTGACGCGTCCCTTGTTCACCATGTCTATTGTAATAATACCAGATTATAACTCGAAATACATGAAAACAACAACTGGTGGGCCATTACATGGAGTATTTTGCTAAATTGATTTAAACGCTGACCGATTAACAGTACGTCCTTCTGAAGCTAGTGCTAACCAGGATAAGTCACTAATTTTGCCATTCTCCTCTAAATTCAAGTTTGTAATGGATACTACTTGCTGACCAGGTTTACCCACTGAGAATTAAATTTCCATGGTAGGTGGTCTCTCTTTCCCTTCTTAAATGCCATTCTGCTCTGGCTGTCTCCTTTTCCCCCCATTTAGTGCTGTACACATCGTAACCCTGAGACAAAAATGCTCATGCTTTCTCCAATACTGCGTGTGTGATCACCACGGAATAAACATGCATCCAACAAAATCGAGAATGTTTGTAAAAAACTCAACTTGAGCAATATCTCCTGACTGAATTAATGTCAGAGCTGAAATTGAATGTATTACATGTAAAATATGGCTCCTATCTAGTGGACTCCAGTCCTCATCTGGCCACAAGATTTCGATACAAAAGCATTTGTCTGGTTTTGGGATGCACTTTTAAGGGCTGGAGATCATCTTTGCCATGTATTGCTACTCATAGTAGTCACCTCAATGGTATTCCCATCCCGTTCACTTCGTTTGATTTCCACCTCACATGTTCTTGTGATCTTTGATGATGAACATGGTCCTGTCATATCCTTTTCTTGTGCTTCCTCATAATCTTCAATTTCTTGCAATGTCTCACATACTTCAATCAATCTCTTCTCTACCTTTATTGCTGGTGTGTTTAAACATATGTGAAGCTCTGTCTCTATGTTGCCTTTAGAATGTTCTCATACTGGCCTGAGATCCCCGTGAAACAGCCCTGCTTTTCTTTATTGTTCTTTTCCTTTTTTTTCTGATGTACTAGAGAGGCATTGTCCAGTGCCTTTAGCTGTAATGCCATCAGAAACTTCTTTGAAGACTTTGTATTATTCCTTTTATTGTTCTGATTTTGGGATTTATTAACCCTCTTCTCATTTACTGTCACCTCTGCTATTGCTTGCACAACTTCCACACCATTGACTAATATTGATAGAGTTGGTGTTCCGCTCAGTCTCTCACTCCTGAGATCGTCCGGAGGTTCATCTTCTAGAGTCTCATTATATCTCTGCTGCAAAGTGTTATTTACTACTAATTCGGGGATGATGTATCCTCATTAGTTTCCAATGGTGTTCACTGACTTTCGACATTTCCACAGCAATAGTATCCACCTTTCATGACATTATTTGTAATAGTTCTGAATTATAGAGCATTACTTCTTTTATCTGGTCATATTCTTTTTTCCAATGATTGAAGGACCAGAGTGAGAGCGGGCCCCAGCGTTAATATCTGATCTGGCTTTTGATAATCACTAATCAGTGGTATAGGTAGAGGGGTTTTAATGATCACACTTCTTTCTCTGTTTGACAATTGAATTGCTACCATTCTATCTTGAGCATCCACTTGGGAAACACTTACTCTTGACTGAATGTAGGAATCACTTTCCTGCATTAATGTAACGCAAATGTTTAAAAATGAAGTACATTGTCACCTGGTCATGTACTCTCCATGGCAGTTTCAAGTGTCCAGGTTGTCATCACTTTCCCACTATCACCCTTATGTTATGATCAGGCGGCACTGCTACACCTTCCCCCTTCATTTGTTGCTTTGAAAAATAACAAGTTATTTTGTCCTGAGTTATTGGGGTCTCTAGCCTTACATGGATATCTGACCCACTTTTGCTAATGCCTTGCACAATCGATGTTTGCATCACCCTCATTTGCACACCATCCTCTGACCCCTCTCTCACCTCCACCACCACCTCCCCCACATTGATGGCAAAGTTTGCAAGATTACCGGAGCTCAGGGATTTAGAACGTCTTAACGGGGGCATCTATTCAGAATTACAATTCCTCAATTTGTAGACCATCCAGGAATTTGTTCTCTTGCCCTCTTGCCTTCCGTGCTTCAGGGTTCAATACAGCTTGACGCAGTATTGATACAGTTACAAAACACACGGTCACCTGTGCATTAACTGCCTCCCAGCTGCACTCGCCTCTTCACTCTCGTCCGTGCAGTGTTGCGTGCTGTTGGGGAGTGTTTGTAATCTTGGACATCAGCTTGTTAGCCCAAAACACACAACATAGAGGGCTGAATCCAGAAGATAGGGACGTGTCCACTCCCAACTGCACTCTCCTCTGCACAGCGCTCTGTGCTGTGGGGAGTTTGTGATGTCCTGCACGTCGGATTGTAAACCCAAAAAACACAACGATGAGGGTTGAATCCACAAGACAGGTAAATACGTACTGTCAACTGCACTCGCCTTCGCATTTTCATCTTGCATAATTGTTTCATCCTGTTGTTTTTTTGCTTAATTATATATATATATATATATATATATATATATATATATATATATATATATATATATATATATATATATATATATATATATGTCGTATTTAAAAATGTATTTTATAGTGGATCACAATTTAACCAGAAGTCTCGTAGGGCTGGGCATGACCACCACATGTGCAGCAGTGAACCCCTCCCTCCACACCCCCTCCAGCAATCTACACTGGTCTGTGCAGATATTCCCTGTAGGACCTTCTGGCCTGTATAGCATCTGAACAGCACTTTGCAATGAATGCCCAGGGTTTTAACACCAGCTGATGTCTTGTTTATCCTTCCATTAATCATCTCCCCTTCCCCCAGGCAACATTCAGCTCCCTCTCCCATGCATGTGCATAGCCGAGGATCCCCACTGATTTTCTTTATATATTGCTGATACTAACTCCTTTGATGAGGAATCACCCTGAATTATATTCTCCATGGGTGGCAGGGCATGGCAGGTTATTTGTAATAGCCAATGAAAATCATCCATACAATATTGTTCAGTAACTCCATAGTCTGCTTTCATTGTTCGAAGGGTTTGACGGATCCACCCTTAAAGATATCACCCATCTTAGTGCAGTTACCCCCTGCCCATGTGACAAAAGCCTTGATCTTAAGGCCCGGGGTAAATGTGTCATTTTCAAATACTGGTGTTAAAGGGAAGGCAAAGAGGTAAACCCTGGTATCCTTGTGACCTCACGCCATGTTGCCAAAGTAAGATTAGCGATATGGTTCACAGACCGTCACTTCGCCCTATCCTTGGTTTGAAGCAAGGCTGTTTCCAATCACACTACCGCTTGCTCCATACACATCTGCACTTTCCCGGATTCCTGTTGAGACCATCCATATTTATGAGGCTCTAAAGTAGTTCCTCACATCTAGGAAATCCCAAACAACCTTTTTCCCTTGGTCTCACCAAGATATTTCTGTTAATTATATCCGTGCCATCTCCCCAGACATAATTTATTAACATATTTTGTATTTATGTTATTATTCCCTTAGGTACCATGATTGCCAATGCCTGGAAATAGTACAACATTTTGGGAAGGGCTTTCATTTTCAAAACTTCAATGCACCCCATCCAGGTGATATATTATTTCTTCTATTGGTCCAAGTCTAATTGTATCAAATATATAATTTGTGGATAGTTAACCTTATATAATTGCAATAGTTCTTCTTCTTCTTCTTCTTCTTCTTCTTCTTCTTCTTCTTCTTCTTCTTCTTCTTCTTCTTCTTCTTCTTCTTCTTCTTCTTCTTCTCAGTTTTTACAAGATTTGTGTCACCTCTAGGTGTATGCCCTTTTTCTTTTCTTTAAAATGTATTATTATTATTATTATTATTTTACTTATTGAGCATGGACCTAGCTTCAAGAAGCAAGAACTTTACAGAGGTATACAACAGTACAGATGCATAACGGAGCACTTTTCATAGGTAACAGAACAGCTATACAGCACAGGGTGGGATACTGAGGGGCACAGAGGAGGAACGCAGCTGTACTGGGGGGCAGGGAGGAGAGGGGCAGGCAGCGTCTAGTGAGTCAGTTGGCGCAAGGGGCAATGTGATGGCCTAGCTGTTGAGGCAGAGCGATTCCTTGAAGAGGTGGATCTTGAGCTCTTTTCTGAATTGTAGGAGCGTGGGGGCAGGTCTGATGCTGATGGAATACTTCTGCTGTCCAGTCATTTGTGCATCCACTTCTGGCCTCCGTGACAGGAGATTTACGGAGAAGAGTCGCCATGGAGGGAGGGCCAATAGTATTCACCGACTCTCGAGAGCTGCACCCAAAAGCAGTGCTTATATCAGTTTGAAAAAATCATTTTAAAGAATTGTATGTGCATAGCAAAAGCTTTGTAAATAACATTAAAACAATGTATAACAAATAACAGAAAAAAACACAAAGTTCATTAGTGTTCATCATACCATTATACAGACTGATGGAATGGTTTAAAACTTGGTACCTAGTTGATTGAGGGGTTCATCCCGATGATGAGGCGTTCACCAGGTTCAAACCGTGGTTACCAATCTAGTCTGAAAGGTCCAGGCCTTCACCTTCATGTCAAACGATGGTACAGGGAACCAGCGGCACTGGAATGCTTGAAAGGACGTCTATGGCTTACTGTACTGTATGTAGAGGCCAGTACACTGATCTCATTCACTGGAGTCCCACGCTTACTGTACTGTATGTACAGGCCAGTACACTGATCTCATTCACTGGAGTCCCACGCTTACTGTACTGTATGTAGAGGCCAGTACACTGATCTCATTCACTGGAGTCCCACGCTTACTGTACTGTATGTACAGGCCAGTACACTGATCTCATTCACTGGAGTCCCACGCTTACTGTACTGTATGTAGAGGCCAGTACACTGATCTCATTCACTGGAGTCCTACGCTAACTGTACTGTATGTACAGGCCAGTACACTGATCGCATTCACTGGAGTCCCGCGCTTACTGTACTGTGCGTTCAGGCCAGTGCACTGATAGCATTCACTGGAGTCCCGTGCTTACTGTACTGTATGTACAAGCCAGTACACTGATCTCATTCACTGGTGTCCCGTGCTTACTGTACTGTGTGTACAGGCCAGTGCACTGATCTAAAAAAAAACAGAGAATAAATAAAAACAATAAATAGTAGATTAGTCATTTTAAATATTGAACACATTCAGATGTGTCTCGTGATTACTGTAATGTACATGCAGGACCAGTACAGTGACCCAAATAATACAGATAATTAATACAGTTATTGGATAATAAATAACAATTATTACTGAATCCATTCACTGGCGTCCAATGCTTATTTTCCACACCAAAAACGAAACAGGAGATTAGATAAAAACAGATCTGGTAAACAGCAGGGAACACATTAATAAATGAAAGGAACACAATATAGTAACCAAGAAGTGTCAGTGGGGCAGATAGAACCCTAATACCCCCCTGATTGGCAGGTTCCTGGTCCCCACTTTATTGCTGGTAGACAAGGCAGGCACTCAACTCTGCATCCACTGATGTTAAAGAGAACCACAGATTTTCAATGCTTTTTTACGTGAAAGGATATCTATATCCCATCCTCCTTTTACAGTGTGTATGTGGCCAGGGCCAGTACATGCAGGTGCCCCTAGTGTGAAATGCTAAGTAACGTCTCAGAAGGTTGTGTCTGTTGTGTTTTGGAGATTAATTGTTGTCAAGTTACTGACGAAATGTGTTAGCGAGACAGCCAATTTGTCTGATAAAAATGATGTATTTGTGCAAACGTTGCACTTTAGAAGATAAGACTGCTGAAATTGAACCTTGAACCCATGTCCCTGAAGAAACTTGCATATATACCTGCTACGGTTATTTGTACCCCACCCAGTCATCAAGGTAGGTGTGTACATGAGTTCCTTCCTCGTGGAACCGACACACAAAAGGAGCAAGGACTAGATGAGCCACACACAAGTCTAATGGAAGTTATCACAATTGAAAATTAGCCAATTCTGCTTTGTACCTCAAAAAACCTCTGGTGACTGCCTTCGCTTGGGATTTGCATTGATGCATCTATACGGTCGATTAATGTAATCCAATCGCTCAGCTGAATCAGAGACATTACAGAGAGGGGGCAATATTTGATGTATCCATTCCATTTCTTCAACTCTAGTTGTGTAAATAACACTCGCATTGCAGTTTAAACTAGAAAGATAATTGAGAGACACCATGCCCTTCATCCTCACTGATGCTGATGATATGGGCTGTATTATTAGCTGGGACTGGGGACTCAAAGCCTTGGGTTAATGCTTGCTGCTTCGTCTTTTATCAATGATTCAACCATCATGCTAGTTATTTTGAGCTGCTCCTTTGTCAACATCTCTGGATATTACTTCTTGCAACTACACATCTGGTGCACTTTCCTATAGATATCCAAACTGTCAGATTATTATTATTATTATTATTATTGTATTTATTGAGCACGGACCAACCTTCGAGAAGCAATGAAGCGCTTTGCAGAGGTATACAAGACACATACACAACTCTAACTTACTAAACTTTCAAAATGGCTTCTCCGCATTTCATCTTCTGTGTAAAAATGCACAAGATTTCATGATCCAAGCATGTAATGTTGGCATCCCAGTAACATCACATAACTGCAGAAAGCATATTTTGATTAGGCTTTGTCTTGTGGCTTTGCAGCTTGCCTATACCTTAAATGCTTACAAACGGTTCCCCTCAATGCTACGAAAATCGATGCTGTGTTCCAAGTATCTCATAAGGGGAACACAAATGTATCGACACGTATGCATCTACATATAAAATCAAAGCACAGGCAAAGCTGTGTGTCTTGCTCTGCCCAGTCTTAGAGGTTAACCACGTGTATTTTTAATCTTAACTATTTCCACTGAGAATGGTTTAATTTTCTGCAGGCAGCGCTACATTAAAAGTGACTGTATTAACCAATGTGTTTTGTTTCTCCCGAAAATGTGACGTTACATATATTAGGCAATATCAACAGTTTCCACATAATTCACAACATTTTCTGCTGGCAAGTGCTGGCAAGTCGGCCAAGCAGACCATGCCTCTCTGCCCCACGGGGCGATGCATGGTGGTGAGGCCCTGTGCCCTCCCCACCATGCCCTTCACGGGAGGTGCTACTGGGAGGCAGCCCCTCTTTCTTACGGGCCGAGCTACCCCGAGGTCCCACCACCCCATTCCCCCGCTGGGAGCCTCTGGTTGCCGTGCCCCATTCTGGCTCCGGAGTCCCCCGGAAAGGGATCTCAGTGTCCCCATGGTCCTCCCCTACCTGCCCCCCACACCTCCTCCTCCTAAAAACAGAGCGGGTAGCATGGGAAAAGAACTCCAAGGTTGCTCGAGGGCTCCAGGCAGCTGTGCAGGCACAGCAGCGACAATCAGGCTGGATGACGTGAAAACCTGTGCCCACCTCGTCCCCCCAGGGCCCTATTTATGCCCCCAGGAATAGCGTTGCTATGCCCCCTCCCACACTGCGCCTGAGCCCATGAGAAACTGCCTCCCTGGTCCCCCACTGGGGAGCCGGTTCCAAAAGGCATCTGCCTGCTCCTTCTTCCCCGCCTAGCCCCTGCCTGCCAAGCAGAGAGACCTCGTAATTGTGGGCTTTTCGCTTTTGTGGGCTGAGCAAGGGGCATGCCTAGGCGAAGAGTGAACACATGTGAGACATAACTTCTTTGGATGTCAAAGCGGCAATTTTTTTTTTATTTCACAACAAATCATAAATGCACTCCCAAAAATGTGGCGTTACATGTACTGCACTTATTTACTAGTCTCTGATACCCACTTCCTTTCTACAGATATGAGTGAGTTGACATTACTAATCTAGTACTGTTTGGTCGATTACTGGGGATCCCCTTCCCGGATCCACCATCTCTTCACTTGAAGATATTTTTATATATTCACAAGGTTAGAATTTCCTTTTCTGTTTTTCAGTCCACTTTTGTTATAACCACCACATGACCTTACAATATTTCTTAACACATTGTCCAGTCTATTACGTAAGCTCATGATGCTGACTCACTTTGTTTTATAAATTGTAACATTAAGGGAACTATTGAGTTTGAAAATGTTAGCCCTTGGGTGTCATTGCACCTCGAAATTATGATATTTAGCGCCAATGATGCTCATTTAATTAGCCTATATACTGTTTTCAAGTTGGTTGTACAAGCTGTTTTTGTAAAATTGTTATCAATTGAAAACATTATTCTAATGTAAAGTTTGTACATATCTTTCCTTAGAACTGTTTCATTTGCCCCTGATGAAGAGTGTCGTACCACTCGAAAAACGTTGGGCCTTCTACAATTTCAATATCAAGAATAAACATGTATTTCAGTTCTTGTGTCCTACTCTGACTGAATGTTGATTTCTTCAATAATTGACTTCCCTAAGCTTTTTTCATGCTAAATGTTTCTTTAAAAAGATATTATTAGAAATACTGTTTAAAATACAAATTAATTGTTGGTCTGTTCATCCAGATATTAGAAAGTGTGCAGGGGACGTGAGTTCCTTAATTGGGAACTTTTCTGTTTCTTATTACTTTACGCAACCTAGGTGTCAAGGTTGCCTATCTCTCCTCTGCACCTCACATCTATTCTCTAATTTCTTTCAATTCCCTACTTTACACACTAATCCATTACAAGTTTACCTACACTAATAGAGTGTGCCATATCCGTCCAATTTTGTTTGTTACATATATTGTACAATATCAACAATTTCCCCATAATTCACAACATTTTCTGCTGGCAAGTGGTCCAGGTGGACCATGGCTCTCCGCTGGCCGGGCAATGCAGGGTGGTTAGGCCCTGTCCCATCACCACCATGCCCTTCATAAGCCCAACAATTGGAGCCTCTGCTTAGGACTCGGCTCCTTAAAAAACTAAGCCTGCCCTTGGCCCCTGGCTGGTGAGTGATTTGAAGGCTGTGCTCACTTTAGGTGTCCTCTCATCTTTGCCTTTTGCAGCCCCAGCTGCCTTCTTAGGCTTCGCACTTAAGTGAAATTGCTGTACGAGGACTTTCCAAGCATGTGAGGCTTCCAAGCGTCCAAATCTGTTACCCAATTGAATGGATCGCAACACCAGTGAAATAAAAGGCTTGTGCAGCTCATTACTGCATCAACATGTGTCTAGAGGTTCTCCATGTTGCCCTATCAAAATTCGAATCAACTCCCTTCCATCTATATTGAATTAATTTTCCAGCCCGGCATGGTTAGGAATGCCAATCTATTCCTCAAAAGGCTCTGCTTCACTTTTGTAGCACGTGAAGAAGTAGATGGCTTAAAATGTACTTCAACAGGGCATAAAACACTATCAAGGGTTCAATGACTACTGGATTTTGCAAAGCCTCTTGACTATCTCATACTTCACTGCAGGAGAACAAGGACATTCTGATTCGGCATTTCAATGCACACAGACCAAACTCTGTCATGACAGACGGGAGTGGTGCATCACACACGTAACCCACACAGGAAATGAAAAGTGCTTACTGCTTAGAATAATTTAATAAATGGAAAGGAAGGAAACAAACCCCAGTAAAAGAAACTACACATGATAGCATACATGTTTAACATTATCATCATTTACAGTAAACAGGCTCTATTGCAGAATTGCATTTTAAATAATGATGCAATATTGATGTGTTATTTATATAGCGGTTTCGCCAAAGCACTTTCCATAGAACATATTTACATACATTATCACTAAACCGAAGTTGATACTCCTCGACCTCAGAAGTATGAAATGCGGAGTTGGTCTTGATGGGATTTGAACCTGAAAGTCACGCACAGATCTCAGCATGTTTGGGTCACCTGCTGTTCCTCCTCCGCCTCTGTAATGTTTGGCAGGCCACACAGTTTTCTAAGTTGACTAAACATTTGTAGCTTTTCATGACTGCAACCAGAGCATTGTCTCCCCTTCTGCCAGCTATCCTCAAAACAAGCTGCTGTAAAACACACCATCACACTTGCACACGTTAGAATTATGGACCATAATTAGTACCTAGAACCTAATGCTTTTTAGCTCATGTTAGTGTGGGTTTGGACACTAAATTGCACATTTTGGAAGCAATTTTTCCAAAATGTTTGCAGGGGTAAAAACCTGCACCATCCTTGATGTGGGTCGGGTGGCTTGCTGCGCTCGCTTCAAAATTCACCCTGCAAAATTTACACCCCAGCACTCTTCAAAGTCACCAGCCACCACTGGTTGTGTGGTAGATAGAAGCAGGTAGCTGATTGCAAGTTGGGCAGAAATGAAAACGTAGATGAGAGTCGAGGTGCTTTCAAACAAGGCCATGGAGTAGGTATGCCATGGTAATTTGTGTTTTGAAGCACATAAGTGCTGCAACATCCATTAATTAACATCTTTTTCTATTTGCAAAGAGACATGAGTCTGGCTGTTTTCATGGTTTTTACTATAAATGGAATTAGAGGAGTTAGGATTGTTGACTGTGCATTTCCTGAATTTAAGTTACAAGAATTAAGGCCTAGCAATATTATTTCTGTTTTGGTCCCAAAACTGAATGAGACGCCTCAGGTTGAAGCCTTGCTTGTTGATATGTAGGGCAGATTCCATCTTTGAAATGCTACATGGAACATTTGTCTGCATACCTTGTGCTGAAACCCCCTTTTTAAGCAGGGTTTTTTTAATAAAATGGAATTAGGTCAGAGGTCACCTAAAGTAGTGAGAATTTAGCATATAGCACACAAGTTGACAGAGCCTTAACCTGCACCCTTAATACGCCTTAGACAAATAGCATTGAAACATACTTGATTCTAGAAGCAATTCATTTCAGATAAGTTGACAAAGTAAGAACAGACCGATAGAACGTTGCTTTTAAAAGTACCAATTGATATGATGTTGCA
This sequence comes from Ambystoma mexicanum, assembly GCF_040938575.1. NCBI lineage: Eukaryota > Metazoa > Chordata > Amphibia > Caudata > Ambystomatidae > Ambystoma > Ambystoma mexicanum. The sequence goes on along the minus strand of NC_090930.1, from coordinate 498,950,889 downwards.
CCTAGACGCAACAAGCAGAAATCTTTAACAAGAATAGAAATAATTAGTATTATTGTTTTTTTTAAATCAGATGATGATTTTTAGTGAGAATGGATTTAAAACGTGTGAAGCATAGTTTTTATTATGGTGATTAAAGAACTCAAACGCACATGATTGGTTATTCCCAAATGTTTTAATAAATACACTAGTGCCGGCCGAGTGTTTCTCTGCAGCATATTGCCATGCTGTATCCATAGAGCAAAGTCTTCCTATTGTTTTCACTGACTTAAGGAGGATCCCTGTTGAGAAATACCATGGCCCGAGCAGAGCAGAGCGTGGCGGAGTGTCAGGAGAGTGTTTCTGTGTTCCTGTGGGGCTGAAGGCCTATGTGGCTGTGAACGCTGATTTTCCAGCCCCCGGGCTTGTGCTACACTTGTTTCTGTCTCAACAAATTCCGGAACCTCTGCTGGCTGACGGTTACTACACGGAAAACTACAGAAAGCAAAAAAAAAGCATTAAGTGACTTGATCCTTGAATCTTTGTGCACGGAGGCTAGAAGTGGGTTTGAACCTTGTCTTAGTGATCATTGCCTCGCAATTCGGATATAGCGGTTGAATTCACAAAGGTGCACTCTTGTTTGCAGGACAGCACTTTTCTCTATAAACTACTGCTAACTGTTTACAAACTTACAACACCAATATTTTAATCTGATGGCAGCGGCTTTTCGAAGCAAGTGTGCAATAAATTGTGAACTGGATAATTCACAAGATCGCAATTAGATCAAAATGACCAAAACGCCTACTGGAACAGCTGATTTTTATTTGCTAGGACCAGTCCAACAACAATCCAGTACCAAAATGAAAACTGAAAACAAAACAATCAAACATTTCATTTTTTGTAAAAATCTGTAGAAAACTTGTCTGAAACAAGGCTGTCTGGTACTCTGTTAAATCAGGCTTTATCATGCAAAGGACAACCATTGCTAGTTGGCATAACTGATGGGGGTGGTCTGGTTTCAGCAAGCTCTTTTGACTGCTAGGAGTTGTCGATAGGGGGCTCATACCTGGGCTCTGGCACACCCTATTCTATACAGTGTTAGTTTCAATATCCCTGCTATGGTACACACGTGTGAGGACCTCAGTATTGGGAAACCTTGGGCTGAGATAGCTTTGAGTACACAATATGCACTGACCTCCAGACAAAATGAACTTGAGGACTTGATTACTTTGGACGGGACATGACCAATTTAAATCAGAATGATACTAGTGGATTGGTCAACATTATAAACAAGCATCTATACAGGGACAAAAATCAAAGCAATTGACTGGTTGAAATTTAGGGTCATTAGAAGGACCAAGTAACGCCAATGACATCAATTCAAATGAACTTTTTACACTTTGTAACATAGAATATAGGCAGGAGTCTAACATCTTACCCAAGTCTGCTTGACAAAACCTCTTCTCCAATCTGTTTGGTCAATACACAGAACACAAACGCTAAAACAAAAAGAAAGCAACGACAACAACAAAAAATAAAAGAGAAAATATGGCTGTGCAAAATAACAACAGAAGGAAATCCTCATTTAAGTTTTGAGATAGTTGCCTATGGTGGAGGATCCCATCAAAACATGTATCCAGGAGGTCCAGGGCCTTTCTTTCCTAGCAGTGGTGGCTCTGAGAATCGAGAAGAATATGTAACTGTTCTTGTGATGTGGAAAAAGGGAACCAACTAAAAATGACTTCCTTTCTAATACTGCCTTGCCAGGCCCTTGAACGCTTTATAGGACCATGTACCCACACAGCAACGCCATCAATACTGAGCAACGAAGATGCATCTCTAACAAGAATGGGTCAGGTGAATGGTCCTCACAGCCTGCTGCCACATTACAGAATGGAACCGGCCCACCGTCTGTAGTTTTGGCTACAAAAATCACAGGTCCTCCAATACATCGAAAACCATGTATTGAGGACACATAGCTGTCAAACAGGCTTGTTACAAAATCAATCGGATGCATAAATATCACCCACATTAATGGCAAATTGGTTATGAATATGGGTAAACTTTTAGACCAGTTTCAAGCGATACCATCTTTAAGGCTTCTTCGCTCAAGAGACATAGATTATGTAGAATGTTCTGACTCAGACAGTAAACGTCTGGTGTGTCACTTTTATTCCAACTTGGTCACCAGGCTGGTCTTTGAAGAACGAGCGACTGGGGTTTGATCTTTATGAGGTGAACAACGCAGAAGAAGTAAGGAGCTTCTTATTGGTGCCTCAATAAGGAGACGCGTATGAATAAGGAGCAATGACCCCAAAGAACTCCTCATCTAGTCTCCCAGAGTGGCAGCATATCTGCAGTTTCTAACATCAAGTCTGGTCAAGATGGTATATGTTAATAACGAAAAATAAATAACGACAAACATGTTCGGTGAAACCTGAATAACGAAAAACAATTCAAAATTTTTAATAAAAGTGTACGTGGGGGTGGGGTATGGGATAAAAAAGGGTGGGGAGTTTGGGAGGGTTAGTAAAGCAGCGGAAATGGGGGGCTAAAAAAAAAATAAAAAAAATAAAGAATTTGAATTTGTTTTGTTATTTAGGTGTCACTAAAAATGTATGACGTTATTTATGGTGCTGTTTTAAACACATGAAACGGTCAGGACTGGTTCTGGATGGAGGCTGCTTTCAAGATGTTTGAAAACTCTAGACCAGCACAACAGCACCTTTAACATACACAATTTATCACTAATCTCCTGGAACGTTTGTGGATAAAGCAATTTAGCAAAAGGCTTGAATTAGACTAACTTTTCCTTGGACAAACATGTTCTACTCTTACAGGAAACTATGGCTGTGTCCCATTTTAATTTAGAGGGGTTTTACACCTTTCCTAAACCAGCTACTAGAGGTGTGTTAGGTTGTCCCTCTGGAAGCCGTGCATTTGCTATTGATTTTGAGCCTGAAAGTCAAGTTTCAGGAAATGGATACTAGCCTTCATGGCTTACTAGCAGTAGCTCGGACACTTGAAACACTTAACTTGGATATTCTTGTTGTCAATCTTTATTGGAATCCCCAGAGGAGCTTATGTAATTCCATGCAAGCGGGGTTCTCTGACCTAATTACTAAGTGGCTTGAACTCGGTCCCCCCCCCAACATTATCATACGTGGCGATTTTAACACCAGTTGCGCTGAGGGGGCAAGGTTAAATGACAAACAAGCAGACCGTATGGAGCACTTAGGAGGTATCATCACACTGGCTCACAAGTGGGACCACTTCATGCAAAATTGGGGTTTACAGTTGGCTTTACCTTCGAGACGATCAGAGGAAAGGGAGGTTGCATCCTGGAGTAGAGGTTCTTCTTCTTCCTGTATAGATCATATCGATATAGCTAATTATTTACATCCACTGTGTAGGGCTTTAGCTATACACAAGCTGGGATTCAGGGACCACTGAACTTTACAGCTCAGCTTGGATGTGGTAACCAAAGTTCAAACCATTTCCCCTTGCCTGGTTCAGATCTTCCTTGATAGGGGAGGGTTAACAGTGAAATGGAATTTTACAACATGTCGTGCCTTTTTGGTCATTCTGAAAAAAGCTATAAGATCAGCTGATAATGGAGGAGGTCTAAATCGTTCTAAAAACAATCGATTCAACATTACGATATCCTAGAATTCAAAATTGCTGTCAGAAAAGGGCAAGCTACGACAAGGAAAGACTCCCCCCTCACATATATGATATTAGAATTGCAGGGGCCAAGAAACTCAGAAGTAGATATCTAAGAGATCTATTCAAAGATCATTTGACGGCGGAAGTATTCAAAGAAACAAACAAATACTTCAGGGTTATAAGAATTTTGTGAAAGATATAAAGATTCAATTTTATATTAAAGATAATCAAAACACTGCATCACTTCTGAATTCTTGGCCATGGTAGGGGAGCAATTTAGGTCTATCTAAACCAACTATGACACTCACAATACCTGAATGCACTTCGCAAAATTATTACTCAAATAAATGTACTTATCCCCAAAGGGTAGTCCAAGAGGACATCCGGCTGACAGGCCCGCTGGCTTCTGCGGATTATCCATGTGGGGAAGGGGATCTGTTTTGGCCTTTTTCGAAGGGCCAAGGCTCCCAGAGCACATGTCCTCAACGGTTTGGTGCCAGTTTCATTGCAGAGTGACCTTCAGGCTTGGGTGGGACCATTGGGGACATTGCTTTCGTCCATTTATTCTACTCCTCTTTTTCCTACTTGACACAAATCAATTATTATTCCTATTCCTAAATGTAAACACTATGCAGGGACTGGTCTGGAAGGGAACCCTGGGCCTGTCGAAATCAGTCCCAAACACTAATATCAGACACTAGCGGGGTTTGATTTCTCTTCAGGCCAGCGTCCAATGGAAACAACTGGCCAATTATGCATATAATGATCTGCCCTCCAGACAATTCCCTGTACGTGAACAGGGGCAAATGGCTAGTAAACTAGTCCCTTGAGTCATTAAATGTGTTCAAGGTCAACAGGAAGAAGATTCTGGACACCATTAATTCCTCGGAAGAGGAACTGACTCTTAGACCATCCATCACAAAAAAAAAACTCTTCAAGATGGACTGGTGTACTACAGTTCATGGTCTGTCCTGTCATAAAACCTACAGTGAGGATACACAGTTCCCTAAGAAAAGGGAGGTGCTGCCAACATTTATTTACTTATTTCCTTGCATTAAAATGTGAACTTTGTATTTGCGCTTCCGACTTAACCAAGTCCCTACAATTGAACGTGTGGGCTGTTGGAAGTCTGAGGTTGGGCGAATGTCACACTGTAGACTATGCGAGTGTGTTTCCATTCCCGAGACCTTGAAGCATTTGACCTTAGAATGTAGTAAAGCCACAGATATTAGTCTCCAACATTTTAGATCTGTAGTTCCCACTGAGTGTAACGGTCTGGGGAAGTTTGTTTGGGTTTAGCTCATGTGGGGAGACAGTGTATCGCTCATATTGGCATAGTTTTCTGGTGGATATATTCAGGAATATCGATGAACTTCCCTAGCTATTTCTCTGAGAACTCATGCAATGTTAATTGCAGGAGGTTTTGGAAATAATGCCACACACTTTCTTCTTTTCTTTTTCATTTGTGTTACACATGAAACTGTTCAAACTTATTTTCCTTTTATGTTTTGAATGTCTTAATTTGGTGTTTTCATATGAAATTGTTAAAATGTACTGTATTTGTATATGGCTTTAATTGGTAATGTACTTACTTGTGTTTTACAAATATGTTTTAGGTGGTAAATTGTGAAAGGTTTAATTTAAAAACAAGAATAATAAATAAATAAATAAATAAATAAATAACACAACATTAAACATATAGACCAATGTGTTATTCTTGAAGCTTTCAAAAGCCCAGTGACTGGTCCAAGGAGTGAAAATGAATATTCTCTTTTGTTATCAAATATCAAACACATATTCCCTATTCATACTGAAGGGGGTAGGTGAGAGTATGGAATATTAAGGTGCATAGTGTGAGAAAGAAGTAAATAAAAGTAAGCATTCCCTGACTCATTATTTTCCGTTTATTTACAACAGATTACCAAACATTTTTTTTTAACCTTAAAGGACATCTCTCAAGCTGAAATCTTGAGAGCGGTCACCAAGGATGGATGTGAGAATAGAAAGCCCCTGGGAAACGTATATCGTTTGTAATCTTTGCTCTAAAGTGAGTCCCTTTCTTTGGGGCAAAGGGGTCAGAAGGCAGCCGGGGTACAATACATTTCAGTCCGAAAGACATCATAGGCAAATGTATGCAACACAACACACGCATTTCCTGTTTCAATGACAGCAAAACTGAACATACAGGGCCTAATTCACAGAAGCATTTTATAATGGCAAAACCCAATTGGAAAACACTCTGTGAATTAGAGATACGGTTTTATATCACAGATGGCAATGATGATATGCAGCAAGGACACATCCTGCATAATGTGTGTGCAGAACACAATATCTCCATGGGGAACAAATACAGTAATGGACAACACATGGAATTCAACAAATGAAATACTCCTGTTTCTTACCGGCATATTGAAATAACTCACAGAAATAACACAGGCCATAATGAAAGTGCAAGAGAATGTAACGCCCTATTAACAATGTAATACCCTCACTGCCCTCCCTTTCCCAGCTCCTCATTTCACACTGCCCTTGCCCTAATGGCAGATCCAACCCGCTCCCTAGTCCAACTTCCCATTTCATACAATCCTTGCACTAATGGCACATCCGACTTCCTCTTTAGGCCAACTCCCAATTCTATACTGAACAATAGCCTTCCTATCCCTTTTCTCGTGAGTGTAGAGGGGGTATCAGGGAGGCTTAGCAGGTGGTTGCTGTTTGTGCCAGGAAGCAGAGGTATCTGGAGTGATCTTTGATATCAATGCTAATAAAACATGGTATACAGTACTGTTGTTACTTTCTTCACTTTCTTCTTGCTTTACCTCAGTCCACTTTAACTTTGCATTTGGGCCGCTTGCCCTTTCCTTCAAATCTATTTGCTTTCCTTTCTGTCTTTTTTTCATGCGCCGCTTGCGCGCACCATTTCTCTTCTGTTACTTTCTTTCACTCGCTTTCTCTCCTTCTACTTTCTGTTTCTTAAACTGTCGTTCTTGCTTTCTGCTTCGTGCCATTTAACCAATCTTGCTTTTTCCTCCCTTTCCCGCTCCAGCCACCCACATGCTCCTGAGTTGCTCTCTCTCATCTGAAACTCACCGGATAGTGTATTACAGGCGAGCAGACTCTCTGGGATGCTTTTAGGTAAAGGTCACAGTCTCACTACCTGCCCCTCAGACACCCTTGGGCCTGGCACACGGCCGAAGGGACCAAGTATTCACACGAACTCTGCCAGCAGGGTCTCAGCTGCCTCGCTCCGGCTCTCGGAAAACACGTCTCCCCAGCCACGCTGCAGCCCTCCTCACACACTGTGCCAGCATTACAGCATGCCGCTCTCCTCTGGATCCTTCTTTCTGCAGCTCCCTGCTTCGTGGCTTATCTGGTTCAAAATGCCTCCCCAGCCCGCTCATTCACATGTGAGAAGTCAAGACTTTTATAGATGAACACACCGTTAAGTGGTGTCAGGTGTGAATGGTTACTTACACATGGCTGACTCTATTATTGGGACAGTGGTTTTCTCAAAAGTAGGTTACCCTTATTTTCCCCATGTTATTCCTAGTGGTAATCTTTACTGATCTTAGTCACCGCTCCCTCGTCTCAGTATTTGTTAGAAATGGGAGGGGATGGGGTGAGATGGGAATTGACATTTGCAAGCTGTAACATTAGAAAGGGACTGCTAAAGGATAGGGGGACCCCCTTGCCCTGGTTTGGTAGACAAAAGGTGATTCTCTTTGTATTAACTTACTTCCTTTTTTACCCACCCGGACATGCAACCCTCTGTATGTATAACCCTTCCCATGATCTGAACTGGGGAAAACAAACAAGCATTGGGATTGAAATTATATCTTTCTCTCTCTCTTGAGTTAGAGGTAGTGGGGCCTGCATAACCCATAAAGGATTCTGGGACCTCTTCACCTATTGTCCCATCAGAATACTGCGTCTCTGCTAGGGTATTCTCCTGAGGGCAGCCCCGACCTCCCCTACGCAGGTGATCCTCCCTCGCTTGTCCACCCCAGTGTTGGGATCCAAAAGTGATCTTCCCCTGGCAACCTGAATAGAGGTTTGTCGGGGTCTACATGGGAGAATACCCCTAGGTTTCTCACACAGGGCAATGCATTTACAATTAGGCTGAGCTGCAGTAGGCGTAGAGGCAGAGCTAGAGGCTCTAGTGGTGGCGGCTTTGAAGGAGGTGGTGAATGCAGCAGACATAGTAGCATGAGAGACAGCAGACATAGTGACAGCAGAGACAGCAGACACATTGGTGGTAGAGGCAGCAGACAGAATGGCAGTGAAGGCAGCGGACACAGTAATGGTAGAGGATGTCAGGATTTACAGGGTGACACCTTGATCTTTGGACAGATTCCACTTGCTCCTTGGATTCTGCCTAAAGCTCTCCCATTGAACAAGCGCACAGAACACAGTTGCTTGACCGAGAGAATGGGAAGTGTGGCTGCAAATCATGCCATTCGAGGTGCATGTGTGCATCATGTTTCTGGTATGTGGGGCCCTCAGGGTTCTGAATACTGTCCTGCAACAACGTGATGGAGTAGGTGGCCCTGGAAAATGTGATGATCTAGCACTGTAAGTCGCCACATATACTGCTCAATCCACCCCTGCGTATTATTGTCCTGTGTCCCAATGTTAGCGGCATGATGTCATGATGCTTTTCACAGGGCTAATGTGTTTAAGCACAGGAGGGAATATTGTGTCCTTGTAATACAAGTTGGCTTTCTGGCCCGCATGTGCCCCTGTAGCATTGTGTGCGGGCGGTCATAATCACCTGGTTTCCAAGACTTACAACACTAGGAGCATATGCTGCACCTGCAGGCGGTGTGTACAACGTGTGATGAATTATCCACACTGCCGAAACGCCTTTAGGATTTGATTTCTCTGGCTTTGACCTTGACAATCATTAATATAATTGATGTCTGTTTTATGTACTGTGCTATTGTTACTATGTTGTTGTTTGTCTACACACGTATATGTTCTAAGTGCATGAGTAATTAATATGCATCCAAGAAGCAGCACTTATGTCCAAATGATTAGTTCCGGTTTCGAACTGAAGTATTCATGTTTAGGAAGTATTCATGTTTTGGTTAATTCATTTTAATTGTATACAATAAAAATATATTTTTGCAAGGTTCATTCAATGTCAGTTATTGTACACACTGTTTGCATTCTTCCAAGTGTTTGACTGTCTTTAAAAAAATGGATTCTGTTCCGGTCTGCATGTTACATGCTGAATCTTTTGACAAGTCATTGTATATAATTAGTTCTGATGGGAACATCCTTTTTGAGATACTTTGTTTCTCCGGCTCCCATCAGAGTGGAGACTCTCTCCTTTTAGTACTATGAAGAAAACAAAGACGGCAAAGCCCTTCTACTTACTTCCCTAGGATCCCAACATCATTTGAGAGAGGATGACTGCCAGAAATCCGCATTTGCCAAGTATGCAAAAGCTCCCTGAAAAGCAAGCAAAAAAAACTTGCGTTTGTCACACTGCTACACATATATGCCTGACGCCACCACCCCAGATGCACAGATTTTGGCCCATTGATACACTGCCTGGTGTGCCACATCATTTGCCCTAATCTTCCACTCCTAAAGGCATCTTGCATGACTCTTGCTGACCTGGGCACCACCACACTGAACATTAACGCAAGTGTGATTGCCTTCCACTACACAGATCAGTGTTGACACTCTGATGTTTGGCACTTCACACCTGCACTCATCGAGACTACAGGCTACCCACCGACCTTTTCCTGCACTGTACCCCACCTCTCTCCCCCATTCACTGCTATTTCCAATGATACACTTTTGCTTGCAGTGTTTCATCTACGGCTGATGAATTTATAAATCAGTGCCACACACTAGCATCATTCTTGTATTGCACTTCGTGTTCTCACTGTGTGCCCTACAACTAAGCAACAGGCAGTTGGGTGTTGTGAGTGTTTTACAAGGTAATCTATGTTATTCAAACTACTGAATGGGTCCCCAGATGCCATCTTACAACAGTAATGATTATCACAATGGTCTTTGCATTTCAGTGTTGAAAGTGTGTGGCTACATGATTGCATCTCTACCTGAGCATTGCCAGCCATGCTATGCCTTTTTTCGGCTAAATGCACACATGCATCCTAATTGTACTTCGGTCCACCAAGGGCATTCCCACTAACAGCTCATTGAGACCATTATGGTAAGCTTGGCGCTATACAAATGACAAGTACAGTACAATACAATACATGACATGACATGATAAGATGCCACTTTGCATCCTGGAGATGTTTGCCCAATTCGGATGTCCTGTGACGCATCCAAACTTGGTACTACTGGCTGGGACATGTGTGTCTCCAGTTGTACCGGTCCATGAATATTGAAAGGTAGACATGGGGGCCTGTTCTAATGTAAATACATGAGTTTTGATTACTCACCAAGATTCTATTGGGACGCAGCATTGACCTCTGCCATTCCAAAGCCAGCTGTCGACACAGCGTCGAGGGTCGCAGCCACTTTGTCCTCCCAGGGATGCTGCAGAAGTGGCTCAACCATTCCCGCTCTGGTGGCCATGCTCTCTGACCTGTGCTTTGACAAGGGTGCCCTTAACACCCCCCACGGGTCACTGCACCTTTTATGGATCAATCCTCAATGGGGGGGTCGGCATCCATTGCAGCAGATTTGTTTTCAATCCTCTTCCTCAGTTGTTTCCGTTTGGCAGCAGTGGTCTTGGAGCTTTGGGCACTCAACCACCAATACCGTAAATTCCTCATCAAAAGTGTCACCTTTCTTAGCCAGACCTCTCCTCCTGAGCCTCCAGACCCCCTTTTGGCACTCCTTTTTATCAGAAATATGCTGGTGGTATTTTCAGGGGTTACCGCCAGCTGCAATGGACGTTTTGGTGTGCACTCCAGTAGTGATTGTATTTTCAATGCTGTTACAGCTGCCATGATAGTAAACCTATAATAAGGTCAGAAGACGATCAATGCAACTGGTGGAGGTGAAATTTGTGTCCGGCTACTGCACATTTTGTAATAAGGCCTTACATGTAAATTTGTCCCCAAATGAGCACTCAATTGACTCATATGGGCATCCATTTTAAAAAGAATCTTTCCTCCTCTGCAGAAACTATTACAAAGAAACATAAAAAGATGTATTTCTGGAAGTGGGACATTGGTTGAGGTTCCACCCTGTCTGAAAGTCCACAGAGGGCCACATCATAATACAGGAATCAATATATTCTTCTTACTTAGTAATAGTTGCTGCAGAGTGTCAACATTAATTCTAAAATGGCTGCCCAGAGGAGTCAATAAGATTGCACATTGGGGGGTTAATTTACACATTTAAGTGTGCTCTGTTGCCATTTACAAATGTGCTACTGATGGTCACTTCAATGTTTTAACAGAAAAATTGTGCTCATCGTTGATTGACGATACGCTGTTTTAACTACTGATGTGTGTGACTCAGGCAGGCCTTTTCCACTTCTACTCACTGGGACACATCTTTACATACCGGAACCAATACAATAACATCTCTGCAGTGGTGGCCTTAGCAGTGTCTAGGATAGACTATGTCTATAGTCTATACCTGGGACTTTCTCGATATTTCTTAAGTAGGGTCCAGTGTCTCCTGAATGGAGCTGCAAGAGAGATTCTTCCTATGAAGCATAGAGTGCACATTACCTCCACCCTTACAACACATTGCATAGTCTCCTTCTTGCTACAAGAGTGAACTTTATAGCACTGTATTTTTCACAACTCTTTTCACACGAAAGCCCTGAGTTTAAAGTTACAAAATGCGACCATTAAGTCAGTTAGTACCTGCAGAACAACATTTCTTACATATATGTATTACAGCATTTTAAAAAGTCATGGTCAGGAGGGCATGCTTTTAGCACCCCGACACCTCCTCTGTGGAATGCCCTCCCCATGACCTCAGAAGGACACAGAGGTTTTCAAGCTTCAAACATGGGCTCACGACTAGTTTAAAACTTACATGCACTAGATTATCTGTTATGTCTCTTCCACATTTCATGTTTCGCGGGGGCGGTTTGTTGGCATATGTGCACACTACACACACATCACTTTAAAGTAATCATGGCATGAGCAGGGTGCTTTTGTCTAAACAAATCCGAAATATGTAGCTAATTAATAGGATGAAGGAAATAGGGTTTTTCTGAGTCGTTCCAATCTTTGATCAGCAAATGTTGAACATTCTCAGAGAATCAGAATGCCACACTTGGTGATGTGTCTAAGGTATTTATTTTCCATCAGAACTAGGAAATTCCAGCTTATAACACATGTGATTGAAGATGCTCTTTAAGTCTTCCATCTACAATTAATTGCCTGAAAATATCATAGAGGAATCATCCTTATTATCCCCTCGTAGCGGGTCATCTCCAGGTACTTTTGAGTGTGCACTTTCCAATGGGATTGGACACTGGCAGCCTGTACGGGGGCTGATGGCTGCACTGCTTACATGGCCTTTCCCACAGCTGCCTTGATGTCTATTTCTTCTTTAGGGTGAAGGAGAACTAAACATTGCCCCGGATGTGCACTTCTGCTTCTATGAACACTTTCCCCACACCATGGGTGAGAACAATCGCAGATTGTGCATACATGTTCTAAGCATGTAGCCACTACCAATCAGGTGTCTCTTCTCCCATGCACTAATCTTTGATGGGATTTGCGTGTGATTTAATCAGTCATAAATCGCTGTTTCCTAGAAAACTAGTTCAAAATAAATTGCTGAAAAAAATATTGTCACCTATTCCAAACAAATAAATATCCCTTAAATGTCGTCCTGCACTGCCATCTAGAGGCGTTGAACACAAGCGTGCTGAAAATGCACAAACAACTTTTACTGCCAATTTCTTCTTTCTACTTTTTTGCTTTGCTTGCTCAATATATAAGTCGGAGGACCCCCCCCCCCACTCAACCCTCCACCGTCACCTTTCCTCAAAGTCAGAATGATGGAATTTATGGCAAACGGCAGGCATCTGGAGACTTGGGCAAGTTTCTGATGGTTTTTTCCATGCATGACTATGAGTTTTTACGGTATAGGTAAAAGCTGCAGTCTTCAGAGGCTGCCCGTTATCAGGCGTTGTGTGAGCCTTTTGGAATTTAGTTTTCGCCCTTAATGCCTCCTTGCATAGCGTGCCTGCAGTTATGTTCTTGGCTAAGAGCATGCCACTTTCCTCCTCATTCTTGGATAAGCTCCTCACACTGAAAGAGCTTGCAACTGCACCTGAGCATGGTAGGTGGTTAGATCTGGGATGTGTGTTTTCTGATGGTGAATGGGCTCGTATATGTGGGGGTCCTCCCAGGTTCAAGGTTGATTTGGACTTGCGACATACCCAACAGAGGATCTCTCATTGTGTTTACTGGTCTTCCTGGAAGATGAAGAATTGTAAGCTTACAATTGTAAAATTGTAAGAATACAGAAATGTGGGTTGGTCTTATTTCGAAAAGTTGTTATTATTCTCTAGGGTTTTAGAGAATAATAACTTTTCGAAATAAGAAAAAGAATTCCAGTGTGGAGTATCACACAGAGTTTTGATATAGATATTAGAAAAATCAACCCACATTTCTGTATTACTTGTGTTCTGTGGTATGTATGTTTTATATGTTTTTATCCAGTTTTATGCAATGTGATCATTTTAAGAGTGTGAAAATTCTATATGTTTAATAACATTGTAATGTTTAAGCATGAAATGTGGTTATCAGATACACCATTTATTATTTACCCTTGGGTTCAGACACCTTTTAGTACATCTTCCTTGTGTAGAAAATATATCTTAACCATGTGGTAAGAAGTGTGCGATCTCATAGCATGGTACATGCCGTTTGAGAACAGTGTTATGTAACCACAAACACTTTAATTAAAAAAAGAAATATATATATATATACTGATTTACCTATTTTGACAGCAATGTATACAGAGTTTAATTAATGTTTCAACAACAAAAGTCTTACTTCACACGATTCAAAAACTTCCATTTGGTGGGGATATTAATGTGTTGTCTTACCACTTCAGAACTGTGTAACACATTTCCTGTGAACGTGTGGAGATGGTGGGTGATATATTGTAAGTAAGTTGGGCTTCCAGAATGTTGGTTCTGTAAGATAGTGTTATTGGCTCGCCCCCTAGGTGGCTGGACACAGGAACTTTCCCAGGATCTGTGAAATAAAGGACAAGGGGAAACACTGTTACAAATGTTGGGAGAGAGCAAGGAGAGGGCGACAAAACAGTATGCTCTTGTGGGGAGGCGGCGGAAACTGCATTAGCCTAGAGGCACAGTAGGCAGAGTGGCCCGTAGGCTGTCAGGCACAGTGTGTGCCATCACCAAGAGGCCCTCAGACCATGGTGTGCCCACTGTGGGTTGGAGACACAGAGCTTAAACCCGGGTCCCTATGCTGGTGAGGCAGCCTCTGTGAAAAGTGGGGCCAAGCCCATGGAGCATTGCCTGTAGCTTAGGAAATATAATGGTGTTCGTACACTTAAACATGATGAGATGCGGGTGTTGTGGCCTCAGACAGCAGGACCGTAGTGGTGAGTATTCTACGTGTTTATGTTTATATACGCCGAAAGCCCGCAGGCATCAGGGCGCGTGAACACAAAACACCCTAAGGACGAACAACACGTAATTACTGCAGGTGCTAACAGAAGAATCCCTGGGCTTGGGTCAACTCATTTAAACAGGTGAGTTTTCAGGAGTTTCCTAATGGTTGGGTAATTTTTTTCCATCCAAAAGGTAGTGGGCAGTTTTTTTCAATGTTGCACTGCCTGCATAGGGAAAGCTTTACTCATGTCAGTTGCTCAACTAAAACATGGCACATTCAGCCAGCCTTGATCTTCTGATCTTAAAGACTGCGATGGAATGTATCTAGAAAATAGTTTCTTGAAATAAATAGGGGCCGCACCATGTAAACACCTATGAACTATAGTCATAGATTTTAATATAATTCTGTCCTCTATTCTCAACCAGTGCAATGATTTCCTTCCTTCCGTTATGGGTTCTCTGTTCTTGATCCCTTTTACAATACGAACAGCGTTATTCTCCATAACTTGACATTTCCAATCTCTTTCTTTGTTGCCCCTACCAGCAATGCGTTTCCATAGTCCAATCGCGACAGGATAATGGCCCTGGCAATAGTAGCCGCATTTTCCTCATTCAGGAAGGGTCGGATGGCTCTCAGTAGGTGCAGGTAGTAAGCATTGTTCTTATGAGGGAATTTAACCTGTACCTCAGACCCCACTGATGCTCCCACCATCATCCCAAGCATTTTGACTTGAATAATTACTGGGAGGTTTGCATCCTTAATGACAAAGGCTTTATATTCTGCGCCTAACTTTGCTCTGGCCTGGCAAGTACCGAAAATCCTCAACTCGGTTTTGGTGTTGTTTACATCTAATTGTATTCCATCCAATTGTCTATGATGTTATAAACTTTTGTTATTTTGGCGCTGTCTCTAAGATGGTCACCCTCTAATTCAAAAACCAGCTGGGTGTCGTCAGTGTAGTTCGTGAAAAATGCGCCACCGCTTTCCAAAAGAGCACAAAGATATCTCATATGTAAATTAACAGCAGAGGTGATAGACTTGCTCCCTGTGGGACTCCGAATTTAATATGAGTAGCCTCAGAGAATTTCTCCCCCCAGTGCACTCTTGCTTTCCTGTCTGCTAGGAATGATGTCAGCAATGCCAGTGCGGCCAGAGAACATCCTGCTATTTAATCCAATGCCTTTTGCAGTAATTGGTGATCCACCAAGTCAAACGCGGCGCTGAGATACAGGAGCATCAGGATCCCCGCCTTGCCCGTATCCAGAATTTCAAGCATATGTGTTTGCAGATCTATCATAGCAGTTTCGGTGCTATGAGCCTCCCGGAAACCTGATTGTTGCTCATGAAGAATTCCCTGGGCTTCTATGTGTTTTTGAAATTGGTTGGTTGCTATCTTTAAGATGAAATTAGAGTTAGTAATGGGGCGCAGGTTGGCTGGATCTCTGAGATCCAGTTGTAAACTAACACATTAATCAGGTTGAGGGATTACACACACTTTCATATTTAAATACCTACAAAACATAAGCAAATGCATAGATTTTTTCGGGGGGTTGAAAACAAAGAAACAGTCTCAACCCAATGATTTTTTTGATCAATAAAATAATTGGGTTGAGACTGTTTCTTCGTTTTCAATCCCAAAAAAATCTATGCATTTGGTTATGTTTTGCATGTATTTAAATATGAAAGTGTGTGTAATCTCTCACCCTGATTAAAGTGTTAGTTTACAAGTATATACCCACCTGGGTAAATCATGGCCTATGCAGGGGCCCCTTTAAAGCCAGCCTTTTTAACTAATGGTGTGATGGTCACCTCTACGCTGGCCTGGGGACACTGCAGCAAAAGAGTAGCCACCCAGAACACAAGCACAGAGGTGCAAGCGACTTCCCCCTTGTGTGTAAAGACCTCGAGCGCAGGGACACAGAAGAACTGCATTTTGGGAGCCTAGTGGCTGTGGCAGTGGCTTGAGCCTCTTGGGAGGCAATGTAGCACTGCAAGCACACCCGGCCTCGGCCCGTGGTGGACAATGATGCAGGAGGACAGGGGCAGCCCTGCTCACTGTAAATGCAGCATAGGCACATGGTCATGAGGCAAGTGGGCCTGTCCCTTGTAAAGTGCTCTACATCCGCGTAATGACTGGAAATCCTCCCCTGTGCAACAACGGCTGAGCATCCCTACGCAGATAGCAGGGGCCTTGGCCGGAATCAGCACTGAGAGCCCAACTTTCAGTGTGGCAGTGCATTGTGGGGGAAGGGAGAGGTTTGAGTCTTGCTTAACGCAGTACATGACGTTATACAAGGAGGTGATCAGCCCTAGCCGTTAACCTGTCATCCACAATCTGAGGTTCCATTCCCTAGGGACAAAATAATCCCCAGAAGGCTGCAGCTGCTGGGAAGGGATTGTGTTTACAGAATTAAGTACATATACTAGTGGTTAGATACAAGCCATTAGTATGCATAGGAGCTTGGGTTATTATAAATGGAACATGTACTGCCGTTCCTGGCTTGGGGGGATGTCAACACCTGGAGTTTCAGGGGCTGGGATGTTAATGTCCTAGTTGTCTTGGAATATTCTGGAAAGCCAGGCTGGTCCCTACATGTTACTACATGGCACAATCACAGGGATGCTGGCATAGCTGGGTGAGTGAAAACCAGAACTGCTTCTTAAGCATCCAGTTATCTTGGTCCCATAGAGCTTTGCTTTTTAAGCTCACTGACTAGGAGCATCAGATGGGTCTAAACAGCAAGGAAGGTACTATGGCTTGTTGTAATCAGTGGACGCAGATTTTCAACAGTATTTGATGTGTGAAGTGTATGTACTTAAATGCAATAGAGATTTCATTTTTGTAAAAACATCATCAGGTGTGGTGTGTCTTTTAAATGCTGGAGGAATGGGGCTGCATTTCACTGTTACCAATACATTTTTTGTTGCAGGTTGTCTGATATGCTTTTCCTTTTCAGATGGACTGGGAAGGGGAAGTTATCACGTGTTCCCCATCATGGGCCTGGTGGTAAAGTATCCACCAGCAGGCCACGGCAACATAAGCCTAGGCTACAAAGGCCCCACATCAATATCATAGATAAAGTATGAGAACACAAATAGGGTGTCACAGAAACCAGTACGGTAAAAGAAACATGCAAAATGATCCATCACCATTAGACCTACTGATGTGGTGGGCCATGAAGAACAAATTTGAAGATCTAAAAATAATATGGATGAAAGAGAAAATAAAACATCCATTCATCTATCAACTTATAAATTGACACCTGTAGAACACAGGGTCCTAGCTAAAGATCTATGCTTTGTGGCCGCAAGGCAATAGGACCCATTTCCAACTAGAATTGCATTGCCACCATTTTTCCAGAAGGTACAACACATTTTTAATTCTTTTATTTATATATTTTTATTGTATTGTGCATTTGTAAGGCACATATAAAACAAGTAAATTGTGTTTTAAAGCACCCACAGGGCAACAGGGAGGGAACATGAGAATGAAAATAAAAAAACAATGAAAGATAGAGGCGGACCTACTAGGCCTTGTGATCATTCAGAACATGCAAGTGCAGAGAGGGAGAGAAGGGATGAGGGGTTGGGGGATAAGTGCAGGTGTACCAGGAGAGGTAAGTGCTAGGGAGTGAGCAGCTGTAAGTGCCTAGGTGAGTGGTTGGCTGCTTATAAATAAAATAAGTGCAAGCCTGTGGTTGCATAGGCCAGTGGGTGCCAAGGCAAGTGCTGGGAGCGGGCAGAAGCTGAGGCGATTGGGTATGGGAGGCCAGGGCCCAAGCGGACACATAAAGGCCGTGGTCGCCAATCTCAGCAACTGTGGGGTTTTAGCAGAGGAGGAGTGAAGGGAAGGAGGAGGTGAAATGGAAAGTATTGAGGAGCTTCCGGAATTTGAGGTGATCTGGCTCAAGATGAAGATGAAGGGGGAGGCTGTTCCATAGGAGGGACCCTGCCGAGGAAAGAGATCGGCCACCAGCGCGCTATTTAGCGAAGCGTTTGACAGGCATCGAGTTGGTCCCAGAGGAACGTAAAAATCTGGAGGGAGTGTATTTAGTGAGAGCCAGTTGTAGATAGCGTGGTCCCCGGCCCCAGACAGCCTTATGGATGATGCAGAGGGATTTAAATGTGATGCTTGCAGCAACCGGGAGCCAGTGAAGAGTTTTCAAGGCTGGAAGATGCTGTCCCTGGGCTTGAGGCCAAGGATAAGTCTTGCAGCCCTACTCTGGATTAGCTCGAGGGGTCATAGATAAGAAGCAGGTAGATTAAGGAAAAGGCTATATTGCAGTAGTCTAGGCTAGAGAGAACCAGAGCTCTAGAGACATTGAGCTTCTGGGGGAAAGTGATGAAAGGAAGAATTCCTTTGAGGAGGTAGAGTGGGCCTTCTTGGAAAAGTCCAGAATATGAGGGAGAAATGTAAGAGGATTCAATTCAACACTACAGCTAAGTCAATGCCTAGTCTGGGATATTGAATGGAAACCCTTATTGATATATCTTTACGTCCAGTTCATGCGTTCTGGATGACTACCCCTATATAACACCCCTCTCTTGGAATCCCCCTGACCCCACTGAGCCACGAAGTAGTTCTGTTTTGCAAGTTTAAACAGTTTATTTGATAATTTAAACAATATATATATATATCACACTTTATAATAAATTAATAATTGAATATCACACTTAATCTGAGCAGTAATCAATAATGGATAGTCCGGCACTAGCACACTTCTTTATAATCAATGATGAGTGGTTATAGGATGGATACGATAGCAACAATACTTTTATGGTTTCAAATGGATGCAATGTGGAATGAAATGCAGTACAGAAAATAACTTGATACGATTTCAGCAAAAGACAATGTAATCACTTTCTTGGACAATTCACCCCCCCTTTTATGCACTGTAAGGAGATGAAGATGACACAGTTCTTAGGAATGCAATCAAATAGAATTCAGTTCAATTACCCCCCAGCAGCTTATACAACAGATAGGAGTTTTGAAACACAGGCAAAATGCTTTGAATATGGTGACAATGCAGTGAGAAATATGCTTAAAATGGTTTTAATTCCCTTTAGGAGGTTCAGGGTGAGTGAAATATACTTGGGATGAGTTCAGGCTCACTTTAGCAAGGATCTAGGAGTAACCAGCAGGTTAAACAAATTTTTGGCAAAGGAAAGCAATGAAGCTGCTGTTTTCACACGTGGCTGGATTTTTAACCAAATTGCAAATCTCGGTAAAATTCGCGAGTGCGAGAATCGTGATTATGGCAAAAGTATGAGGAGTAGGAAGTCGGTTCTAGGCTTGTTGAAAAGCTGAGATTCTAAGCTTCCAGAGGAAAGTTCCTAGCCCAAACGGTTCCAGAGTTACGGACGATTAAATAAAGGTAGTTTTTCGGATTTGAAATTTTAAAAGTTCAAAGCGACAGGTTACAGCTTGCAGCTAGAAAATGACAAGTGACAGCTTTGCAAATGACAGGTGACAGTTAGGAGGCAGTTCTGGTTAGATTAAAATAGATTGAATTATATTATTTTAACTAAGAGATTGGTTCTGCACAGTTCTGCTAGGTACTCACAATATAATTTTAAAGGGAATGGGCCTCGCCACGGATCTGGTCAACAGGTTTTCTTCACTCGCCACGGACGGTTTCTGCGCACAGCGTCTGGGTCAGCTCTACTCTGCTGGTCTGGTCTGGGTCTCTGGTTCTGATCAGGTCCGTGGGTCCGGATACAGCGGTCTCCGGTTCAGCTGGTCTCTCTCTGGATACAACACTGCTCTCGGGCAAATGGCAAGAGTTCTTGCAAAGAATTCAAACAGCTCGCCTGGCTGTGAATAGTGGCAATGATTTGAGGCCTGCTAAAGAGGGATTTAGCTTGTAGTTGACCTCTCTGCTACAAATTCTGAAGTAAAGTCTTGGTCCCTGAAGGTGGATAGATTGAAGTCTCTATGTTGGCTCTCTGGAGGTTGATGGAGGTAAAGTATGGATTTTCCCGGCAGAGCGTCCCGCAGCAGGTGGAATAGAATCCCCTCTCTAGCTTCCAGTGGCTCTTTTTATGTCTTTTGAAAGTGGGTGTGTGTGCAGCATCACTAACCAGCCCCTCTCTCAACTGCCCATTGGTCAAGCTTTCCTTTCTCTCTTGATTGGGGAAAAGAAGTGGAGTGTCAGAGCGATGTCATTTAATGGCTTGCAGAAAGGACACTCCCCTGTCAAATTACACACAATCTATATTTGACCTAAAGACATATTTCATAGATACACAATGGTTTGAAATTACATGCACCCATCACATATCACATGAGGTATACCCTGTTCAAACTCTGCTCTTCCTGGGGGCTTGCATTCAGAAATGGCAACCTTTGGTGCTTTTTAGTGGGTTTTGCAACATCAGATTTTTCTCCAGATTTATACACATGTACACGGCCTGTCCATACATACTCCAGTACATTACCATGTCTCTAGCTTAAACACAGAGTCTGTAGTATACATAAATAGCAGGGTTTTGCCCCAGAACATCACACAAATTGGAGTTTGGGCTTGAATCGAAGGTACATTTTTTAAATGAAGGCTCTCAAAGTTATACATTCCTGTCATTTGATTACAAAGAGTTATCAGTGCTTCTGTAAAATATATATTTTGCTTTCAATTCAGTTCTCAGGGTGTTGGAGTCCGCCTCCAAGACATGGGTGGGTCAGTGATCACATGTGTCTTCTGGCAGGCAGGCCTTTGTTGACAGGAAACAGTCAAAATCAACATATTCTATTCAAGTGCAATAGCCTATTGTGTGGTCTCCAGAAGGTTGAGGTCAGCAGACCAGGGGGTCACTTTGCATTTGGTTATTATGACCATGTGATATCCTGGGCTGTGGTGTGAATCTCTTGAGGTGAGAGGGTTTCCCAGGCTTCTGGCCTCTGGGAACAGCAGGTGGCTAATTTTTAATTAAAATGCAGCCTTTGAAGTCAGCTGACTCAAATCCCTTTGTCAGCAACTGCACTTAGTTCTCCTGTCAGAGTTTAGACCGCTAGCGCCGCCTTGAGGATTTTGTTGGTACTGCATCCATTTTTGGGATCTTTCTTGGATTAATGCATTCCAAACAGGAATGGTTCTTACATGGTAGTAAATAATCCTTGCTTAACATTGTTTTGATGGGGCTCCTTACAGTAAAATGGTTATGTGGAACCCCACAAAAGGGTTGAATCTTTAAAGTGGTCCGGTGAGCCACGATTTCAGCAACTTTTTGACATCAGTAACAGTGGATTTTGTTAACAAAGTTCTTTCTTTACACTGGTGGGTGGCAAGTGAGGTAACCATTTTGGTGTGCGCACAAACTGCGTGGTTCTCCTGGATTCTGGCGCACTTGTGGGCTTTTTGGCCATCTTGGATTTTCTAAGCCCACAGCACCAAATGTTGCAGCATGATAGCTCAAACGTGGGTCAGGACACCCAACAAATCCCCCCACGTGACTGCCCTTTGAATTTGAGTCGATGGGGAGTCGGGTGCACAAGGGTTTTGACCCACGCACTGGTCTGTCCGCATAATCTTCTTCCAATTCTGCAAATGGCACAGTTCAGCATCTTTTCCTCCATCCGGTACTGATCGATCGGTTCTCCTTGCCGGTCCTGATGGGAATATTGGGCGGTACCCTGGGCCCCTTGCGTCTCTGCTCCCGGTCTCCGGATCGTCCTCCTTGGCCAGTCTCCAGGTTTTCTTTCTCCTAGGACGACAAAGGAAGAGCGGCAATGCCTATTCATGGACATTTCTCCCCCACCATTGATATAGTGGGGTGGCATATATATTTTAGAACTCAACAGATATGAACATGCACATTTTTTTTAAATTAAGAGACAGGAACACATAAACTTGAGAAACACAGAATTTGATAGGCTATAGGTAGGATCTTTTAGGGTTGGAATTGAATTACTCTGGAGCAGTACCCTCTGGGATTACAGAGGGGTCCTCCAGTTGCTGCAAAGTGTGCCTGTGATGGCAACACTTAAGCTGATTTATATGTACCCACTTGTCTTCCCCCTCTGCCAAACCGCCTTTGGGGATGCGGATCTTGTAGGCCACAGGGGAGATCTTGTCTATAATCTCAAAGGGTCCCTTCCATGTAGGCAAAAATGTTCGCTGTTTGGCCTGGTTCCTTTGGAAATTGTATAGATAGACCCGGTCCCCCACCTGATATTCCTTCCTGGAAGTTTTCAGGTCATAGTGGGTCTTCATACTCTCAGCTGATCTTTCTAGATTCCGCTGAGCATAGGCAAAAGCATGTTGAAGGTGTTTCCTTAAATTCTCCACATACTCATGAGTTGTGGAGGCATTTATTAGTGTCTGCTCTTGGGTTCTGTAGAGCAAATGCTGAGGAAGCACCATCTTTCGTCCAGTCATCAACTCAAATGGTGACATTTTGGTTGCAGATGAAGGGGTAGATCTGATGGCCATTAGGACCAGAGGTAATCGGATATCCCAACTTGGCCCAGAATCTGCCACAAACTTCTTTAATATGCTCACAACGGTTCGGTTGTATCTCTCCACTGCTCCAGAAGAAGCTGGCCTGTAAGCAATGTGTAGCTTTCTCTTGACCCCCAGTATCTCCCACATCTTTGTCATTACTTCACTGGTGAAGTGGCTACCTCTGTCTGACTCAATCCTTTGAGGTAGACCAAAACGGGAAAAGATGTGGTTAATCATCAGGGCAGCTGCTGTTTCTGCCTTGCAATTTGGGGCTGGGAGACATTCCACCCACTTGGTAAACAAGCATGTCAACATGTACTTATTTCCTCTAGACGAGCGAATCACAGGGCCTACAAAGTCGATTTGTAAATCTGACCATGGCAGTGTCATCCCCCTCTTTTGGAGAGGCGCCCGGTGTGTGAGGGAAGTTGGCTGAAATTGTGCACACACAAGACAACCCTTCAAGTATTGGTTGAGGTCCTGGCCCATGTGTGGCCAGTATGCAACCTCTCTTAAGATTTCCAGTGTTGTGTGAAACCCCCTATGACCGGTGGTGGCCGCATCATGGGCGTGACTTAACATCAGGCTTCGGAATGAGATAGGAACCACCCACTGATCGTGGCCAGCTTTGGATTTCCTTACCAACAAACCGTCTTGGATCCGGAACATTTTTGGACATTTCATCAACACTCTAAGGTCCTCTTTCCCGTTGTAATCGGTATCCGTCAGGGGAAAGTTCTCAGGGTCCTCAATGTGTTGGTAAAATTTACCAATTATTGGATCCCCCTTCTGAGCGGTAATCAAACCAGCATCAGGGGTCTCCTTGCTCCATTGGGCAGTTGACAGATCATTGTGAGCATTTGTCTGGGACCTAGTGATAGCAGTGACCTGGATTTCCCCCAACAGGGACTCTATTTCTATTAGATCCCCTTGGATGGCCCCGGTTTTGGCCAGCTGATCAGCTAAGTCATTTCCAGTTTTGTCTGGTCCCTCTACTTTGGAATGACCCTTGATCTTTTTCCAATAGATGGTCATCTCATTCGAGGTGACCAGATCATCAATGTTTTGGATCAACTTCCCATGTTTCAAGGGTTTGTTATTAGCACATAACATGCCTCTGGTTTTCCAATTAACCAGGTGCTCCACGAACCCATTCCGTACATAATCCGAATCTGTGATTATGACCAGTTCGTGGAGTTGATGCTGGACAGCAGTGAGAATGGCCTGATGCACAGCCATCAATTCTGCCACCTGACTACTTCGGGGACCAATTTTGTATCCAGCGGAGGGTTCTGGGGACTCATTCACCCATGCATTCCCTACGCCGGCCACCAGTTCTTTCTCCCCGTTGTTGTCAACATGGTAAGAGCATCCATCCACATAGACAGTGGGCATTCCCTCACACTTGTCCTCTTCAAAGACTTTGTGTGGGGAATTAAGGTATGCCTCCGTGTTGTCCTTGATTTTTAGACTTTCGTCCTCGAGACAGTTTTCTCTGGCACAATCATGCAAGTCAGCCAGACCTTGCGCGAGGGGACTCTTCTTGTTTTGGCCATATCTGACCTCCACAGGAAAGCCTTGCATTGACAGAATCCAGGAATAATTCGGGATTTACTCACATTTCCGGCCCGGATTCTATCACTTTGGAGATATTACAGAGGCTGGTGTGGAGTCTCCACTATGATGTGTTCCCCCTGGATAAACGGGCGGTAATTCTTCAATGCCCTGTCATGATCTCTGCTTCCAAAAGATCAGGACTTGCCCGACTCCCTTGGAAGCAGACCCATAACCCCGGTTCCGAGTGCCAGCCAGTCCCAATTGGGACCTTTTGGACCATGTCCTGGCGCCAGGGGCACCAGGCTCATAAAGATGCCCAGTCCCAGCGCTGGAAGCGCCGGGCTCATAATGCTTGGGTGGACTTACCTGCAGCAGACCATGCTGCTTACTTACCTGCCAGTTGAACCCCTGATCCTCTTCTGTTTGGGACTACTTTTCCTGTTGGGTGGGGCAGGAGCCACTCCCTAGGTTCAGAACACTGGAACTCTTCTGGAAAGCAGGAACTCTTTTCTTACCTAGGCGTGGCTGTGGAAGGAGGCACCTAAGCACTACAGGAGGCTATTTAAACCACACCCGATGGATGAATCTTGCTTTGCGTTATTCTGCATTCTCTGCAGCAGAACGCTCATCGTGTCTTCTGCTTCTGATCCTGGGCCTAAGGGAACAAAGGCTTACCATCCTGGAATCCAGTCTTCAGCAGCACCTGTAAAGACAAAGAAAGAACAGGTTAGCACTACGGTCTTCAGTGGCAGCGCATCTCTTACCTGGTCCATCGGCTGTCACCAACGCCTCGCGCTGCATTCCGGCATCTGAAATACAAAGGCTTACCTACTCTTCGCATGCTCCGGAGGTCTTCGCACTGCATTCCGGCATCTGAAAGACAAAAGCTTACCAGCTCTTCACACGCTCCGGAGGCCTTCGGCGCTGCATCCCGCATCTGAAAGACAAAAGAAGGTGCGTTTAAAGACATTGGGCAACTTTATTACTCACGTGCCATTACTCCTTCCCACGCCGAATCCAGTGGGTATTCCAGCACCCTTCAGCTTCTCTAAAGCTCCGAACTTGTACTTGCAAGATAAAAGGGACAGTTAGTGCGCATCGTGAAGCAGGCTACAAGCGCTTACTTACGTGCTTCCAGGCGCTTCTATTGCTCACGCGAGTTCTATCCTCAACTCTCATCAGCCCGCCATCCGCCATCGCCGGAACCCTGCAAAACAAGAGATATCATTACAAAAGACTTTTAAGACATTTGAAGTGCCCAGAATTTACCGTTCGTGCAGTTAACGACGGACAGCAGTCCTCTGAGGTCAAGAGGCCTGCACCCTTATCCAGTGAAGAAACTGGTTACGGCACCCTGCCCCGAGGCAGATGGAGAGCTCGGCGTTCACTTACCTAAGGTGAGGGCGTTAACCTTTGGGGTTCTACAGGAGAAGAGAAAGGGAAGAGGAGAGAGGCACCCAATAACCCCAGTTCATTAATCCCATATTTTCTATCTGCAGACATCTTACTCTTCGAGTCAGACATATAGTGCACAGAGGTCCAGCCCAAAGAGCCAACCGTGTGTTATACATCACCTTTGAAGATACGGCAATCACCCAGTCAAGACCGGCGCCTCTGCGGGAATCAGGTGAGCGTTACAGAACGCAAAGCCTACCGCAAAACTCCCACCCAGGCGCTATGGAAACCTCGGATACCGACCAGCTAGCCCGGTTACTTGGGGAACTAAGAGCAGAAGTGCATGCAGCCCGTCAGGAAACGAATGCTCTAAGAAGGGAACTGTTTATTTCCAAGGAGCGAACAGACGATCTCGCTAGACAATT
Source organism: Ambystoma mexicanum (assembly GCF_040938575.1). NCBI lineage: Eukaryota > Metazoa > Chordata > Amphibia > Caudata > Ambystomatidae > Ambystoma > Ambystoma mexicanum. Next base: position 498,924,882 of record NC_090930.1, on the reverse strand, counting down.
GCTACAGTCACAAGCCGGACAAACTCCGTTACCCGCATCAGGGGCAAATCTTCCTTCAACATCCTCTACGAACCCAGTGCAGATCAACCTACCTGGGAATGTACCTCTGGCTCCGCCCGAACGATTTTCTGGTGACCCAAAGAGGTTTGCAGTATTTATTAACCAGTGCCGGTTGCACTTCTTATGCCGGCCAGCGGCCTTTCCAACTGATCAAGCTAAGGTAGCTTTCGTGCTTTCGTACCTTAGTGGCAATGCGGCAGACTGGTCGATCCCTCTAGTTAATCAAGATGGTCCGGTTCTCCATGATTTTCAAGCTTTTCAGTTCAGTATGGAAAAACTGTTTGCAAGACATTCACAGGGGCAGGCCTTAGACAATGAGCTCCTTTCATTGCGACAGGGTAATCAAGACCTTTTGGCTTATATTGCGTCTTTCAACAGACTGATAGTGGAAACTCGATGGCCTGAGGACAAAAGGATTACGCTGTTTTATAGAGGTCTACGTGGAGAGCTCAAAGATGTGTTAGCCCAAGTAGTGAATCCCCCGCAAGACTGTTCGGACTATATTGATTTAGTCGTTCAAATTGACCACAGACTGCAGAACAGGAAGGCCGATCGTTCCAAGTTTGATGCTCGAGTATTTTCCAAACCACCAACTCCTACCAAAGGAGTAGACTCCGGGGAACCCATGCAAATAGGGGGCCTGAAAGGACCACTAACACAAAAGGAGCGGGAAAGGAGAAAACAGCTGCAATTATGCCTCTATTGCGGAAACTCGGGGCACTTTCTTCGAGACTGTCCGGTGAAACCAGCCAAGAAGGCAGTAGGAGCTGCAGTTACCAGGGTCACAAACTCTGAGCAGGGAAACGACCTCGCCCGACAAGAATAGAGGTCCTCTTGCCAAGCGTTAAAACCAGTTCCGTGACCTTGCATTTCGTGATACCTATGGTCCTCATTAGCCCTGAACATCCGGATCGATTACATGCGATTGAAGCTTACGTCGACAGCGGTGCCATCGGCAATTATGTGGATCATGAAATGGATTTGAGGATGAATCTGACTCTTTGTCCAAAGGCTGTAAAGGACGTCATTACTACGGTGGATGGTACGGAGATAGCCTCCGGACCAGTAGCGCATACCACCCAAGAAGTGACGCTAGTAAGTCAACATGGACACCATGAGAAGATCGTGTTCGATGTGATCAAGGCCCCTCAGTTCCAGATTATTCTAGGAATTCCTTGGTTAGAGAAGCACAATCCTCAGATCGATTGGCGAGCAAGAACGGTTCAGTTTCCAGAATGTGTCTCTACTTGTCACCCTCGACCTGGTGTTGCACTGGCAGCAATTTCCTCGGAGGCTCCCCAGTTACCTCCTGAATACCTAGAATTCCAAGATGTTTTCCGGAAGGATCAGGCTAACTCTCTACCTCCTCATAGGTCTTATGACTGCCAGATAGACCTGATACCTGGATCTACTCCTCCTTGTAGTAGAATTTATGCCCTCACCGAGCCTGAGAATCTTCACCTCCGACAATACCTGGATCAATACCTAGCGAATGGGTTTATTCATCCTCCCAAGTCCCCTGCTTCCTCAGCTTTGTTCTTCGTTCCAAAAAAAGAAGGGGACCTTAGAACTTGTATAGATTATCGCGCCCTGAACCAGATCACCGTTAAGAATAGATATCCGTTACCTTTGATCCCTGAACTCCTGGACCAAGTCAGAAAAGCATGCATATATACAAAGCTGTATCTTAGAGGAGCCTACCACTTGGTACGAGTAAAAGAGGGTGATGAATGGAAGACGGCCTTCCGCACCAAGTATGGGCTATTTGAATATCAGGTCATGCCCTTCGGACTTTGCAATGCCCCGGCCGCCTTTCAATATTTTATGAACGATGTCCTCAGAGAGCTCATAGATGTGTGTGTTGTTGTTTACATTGACGACATCCTCGTTTATTCTTCATCGGAAACTGAACATCGGAAACACGTGAAAATGGTCCTCGAGAGATTGCGTCAACACAAACTTTTCGCTAAATTGGAAAAATGTGTTTTCAGCGTGACTGAAGTTGAATTCTGGGGATTCATATTATCACCTAGCGCAGTGCGTATGGATTCAAAGAAGGTCGATGCAATTCTCAAATGGCCATCGCCATCCTCCGTAAAAGTTGTTCAAAGCATGTTAGGCTTCGCTAACTTTTACCGCAGGTTTATCCCCGAATTCTCTCGAATAGTCCAGCCCATCACTGCCTTGTTAAAGAAAAACAAACGTTTTGAATGGTCTACCGAGGCGGAACAAGCTTTCCAGAATTTGAAGACTAGATTTATCTCTGCACCGATCTTAAAACATCCTCGCCCAGAACTCCCCTACATCGTTGAAACTGATGCTTTGAGCCTTGCCATGGGGGCAGTTCTATCACAAAAGGACCCAGTAACCAATCAGTTGCATCCCGTGGCATTTTGGTCCCGCAAATTCTCGCCTCCTGAAATCAATTACACTATTACTGATAAGGAACTTCTAGCTATCAAGTCCGCCTTTAAGGCTTGGCGGCATTATCTTCTGGGGGCCCGACACACCGTTACTGTGATTACAGATCACCGAAACCTGCAATATTTGAAAACCACAAAAGCTCAATCCTCTAGGCAACTCCGTTGGGCACTATTCTTTGCCCAGTTTGACTTCATAATTACCTATCGACCTGGTACAAAAAACGGTAAAGCTAATGCCCTTTCTCGGATGGGAGTGGAAGAACATTTGATCAATCCTAAACCTGTACCTATCATTCCCGAACAAAGAATTCTAGGTGTAATCGCCACACAATCCATAGAGGAAGTTAAGGATAAAGCCAGGCTACTGGTAACTCCAGCAGACATACAGAATTGGCATCTGCAGGGAAAGGACTTTACGGTGAAGGACAACCTATTATATTTCCAAGAACGGTTATACCTGCCCAGCACAGATTTACAGAAAAAGGTAATCTCTTGTTATCACGATTCTTTAATGGAAGGACATCCCGGTATGACCAAGACCTCGGAAAAGATCAAGCGCTACTTCTGGTGGCCGTCTTGGAAAAAAGATATCAGAGACTTTATAATGTCCTGTGGAGTATGCGCCCAAAACAAGAGTCAAAAGGAAAAACCAGCCGGCCTCTTACGCCCTATTGACATCCCGCCTCGCCCTTGGCATACGCTTTCTATGGACTTCATCACCGATCTACCTCCATGCTCCGGATACAATACGATCCTAGTAATCGTGGACCTATTCTCCAAGATGGCGCATTTCATTCCACTCAAAGGCTTACCAACAGCAGCAACTCTGGTCCGAGAATTTCTCGACTGCACGGTTTTCCTTCAGTTCTAATTTCGGATCGAGGTAGTCAATTTATTTCTCATTTTTGGCGAAGTTGCTGTCGGTCGGCTCAAATTGATGTGAGACTTTCGACCAGCCACCACCCTCAAACCGACCGACAAACCGAGAGGACCAATCAAACTCTGGAACAGTATTTGCGCTGCATGCTACAACAAACTGAAAAAACTTGGAAAGATATCCTTTGGATAGCCGAATATGCCTACAATAACTCTGTCCACTCGGGAACTGGGAAGACCCCGTTTTTTCTTTTATACGATAGTCACCCTCGAACCTCGGAGTTAGATCCACTCCAAGATCTTGGAACACCAGCAGTAGACCACCTGCATTCTACAATCACCCAAGCCTTTAAGGAAGCCGTTTCTCACCTTCAAAGGGCTAAAGACCAATACAAGAAAGGAGCAGACCAACATCGGAAGGAAGCCCCCCAATATCAAGTAGGAGATCAAGTCTGGTTATCCACCAAATATCTACCTCTAAAAGGACCACGCACATTCAACCCAAGATACCTTGGTCCCTATTCCATCACTACCATAGTAAATCCAGTAGCGGTCAAGTTGGACTTGCCCCCTCACATGCAGATACATCCGGTCTTCCACGTCTCTCTATTAAAACCCGTGCAACCTCAAATCCGACTAACTACATCTCCAAAACCTATTCTAGTTGATGGAGAACTCGAGTTTGAAGTCAAAAGCATCCTGGATTCCAAGATCTCCAAATATAAACTATTTTACCTGATTGACTGGAAAGGCTACGGTCCCCAAGAAAGATCCTGGGAACCTGCAGAATATGTCCACGTGCCTCGTCTAATCAAAAGATTTCATCGAACATTTCCTAACAAGCCCAAACCCCCGGAGAAGCCCGGTTTGGGAGGGGCCTTGAGGGGGGGTGCTGTCATGATCTCTGCTTCCAAAAGATCAGGACTTGCCCGACTCCCTTGGAAGCAGACCCATAACCCCGGTTCCGAGTGCCAGCCAATCCCAATTGGGACCTTTTGGACCATGTCCTGGCGCCAGTGGCACCAGGCTCATAAAGATGCCCAGTCCCAGGGCTGGAAGCGCCGGGCTCATAATGCTTGGGTGGACTTATCTGCAGCAGACCATGCTGCTTACTTACCTGCCAGTTGAACCCCTGATCCTCTTCTGTTTGGGACTACTTTTCCTGTTGGGTGGGGCAGGAGCCACTCCCTAGGTTCAGAACACTGGAACTCTTCTGGAAAGCAGGAACTCTTTTCTTACCTAGGCGTGGCTGTGGAAAGAGACAACTAAGCACTACAGGAGGCTATTTAAACCACACCCGATGGATGAATCTTGCTTTGCGTTATTCTGCATTCTCTGCAGCAGAACGCTCATTGTGTCTTCTGCTTCTGATCCTGGGCCTAAGGGAACAAAGGCTTACCATCCTGGAATCCAGTCTTCAGCAGCACCTGTAAAGACAAAGAAAGAACAGGTTAGCACTACGGGCTTCAGTGGCAGCGCATCTCTTACCTGGTCCATCGGCTGTCACCAACGCCTCGCGCTGCATTCCGGCATCTGAAAGACAAAGGCTTACCTACTCTTCGCATGCTCCGGAGGTCTTCGCACTGCATTCGGGCATCTGAAAGACAAAAGCTTACCAGCTCTTCGCACGCTCCGGAGGCCTTCGGCGCTGCATCCCGCATCTGAAAGACAAAAGAAGGTGCGTTTAAAGACATTGGGCAACTTTATTACTCACGTGCCATTACTCCTTCCCACGCCGAATCCAGTGGGTATTCCAGCACCCTTCAGCTTCTCTAAAACTCCGAACTTGTACTTGCAAGATAAAAGGGACAGTTAGTGCGCATCGTGAAGCAGGCTACAAGCGCTTACTTACGTGCTTCCAGGCGCTTCTATTCCTCACGCGGGTTCTATCCTCAACTCTCATCAGCCCGCCATCCGCCATCGCCGGAACCCTGCAAAACAAGAGATATCATTACAAAAGACTTTTAAGACATTTGAAGTGCCCAGAACTTACCGTTCGTGCAGTTAACGACGGACAGCAGTCCTCTGAGGTCAAGAGGCCTGCACCCTTATCCAGTGAAGAAACTGGTTACGGCACCCTGCCCCGAGGCAGATGGAGAGCTCAGCGTTCACTTACCTAAGGTGAAGGCGTTAACCTTTGGGGTTCTACAGGAGAAGAGAAAGGGAAGAGGAGAGAGGCACCCAATAACCCCAGTTCATTAATCCCATATTTTCTATCTGCAGACATCTTACTCTTCGAGTCAGACATACAGTGCACAGAGGTCCAGCCCAAAGAGCCAACCGTGTGTTATACATCACCTTTGAAGATACGGCATTCACCCAGTCAAGACCGGCGCCTCTGCGGGAATCAGGTGAGCGTTACATGCCCACACCGTTGCCAGGAGTGCCTTCTCACAATCGTTGAATTTTTCCTCCACAGAGGATAAAGTTTTGCTCGCATAGGAGATTACTTTATTGACCTTGTCATGCTTTTGGTATAATACTGCCGTCAAGCACGTATTAGAGAACCCCTAGTCCAGGAAGAACTCCTTGTTTCTGACAGGGTAAGCTAGGCAAGGCGCTTGTGAGAGGCTTCTCTTGAGTTGTTTTACCGCCTCGGCTTGTTCTGGACCCCATTCCCACTTGACCCCCCCCTTCAGGAGATGAATCAGGGGTCTGGTGATCTCTGCATAGCCCTCAATGAACTTTCTGCTGTAATTAGTCAGTCCAAGGAGGCTCCTTAGTTCCCGCAGATTTGTGGGGTCTTTCAGTTTCTGAAGTGCTTCCACTTTCTTTTCCTGGGGACAGAGACCCTGAGGAGTAATCTCATGCCCCAAGAAATTAACACGGGTTCTACACCACTGTGCTTTCTGAAAGGAAAGTTTTGCTCCGGCGGCCCTCAACTGCGTCAGAACATAACGGATCTCCGCTATGTGTTCCTCCACAGATGAACTTTTGATGAGGACATCATCTACATAAGCCAGGTTAACCCTTGCACCCAGGTCGGGCATGGCCTTATGTAGGAAAATGTTGAATTCATTGCCGGAGTTGAGGTATCCGAAGGGAGTCCGGGTCCATGTATACTGCTGGCCCCCAAAGGTAAAAGCCAGCTTGTATTGGTCCTCCCTACTGACCGGCACGGTCCAGTATCCATTGGTCAGGTCTATTGCAGTGAATACCTGTGACCCCTGAATCTGGGCCAGCCCTTGGTCAATGTAGGGAAGAGGCCATCGGGAAGTATGGACCCGTTTGTTGAGCTCCCTAAGGTCAGCGCAGAGTCTCCACTGGCCGTTTGGCTTTAATATTCCCAGCACCGGATTATTGAAGGTGCTGTGGACGGGACGGATTATTCCCCTGGACTCAAGGTTCTTAATTATTTCAGTAAGGGACTCCATTGATGCGAGAGGCAAGCGATATTGCTTCACAAACACTGGAGTCATGCCAGGGTCTGTGGGGATTGTTGTTGTGTGGATGTCGGTGCGACCACAGTCATATGAGTCTACCGCAAAGAGATCTTGTAAATCCAAGAAGACTTGTTTCAACTTTTGCTTCTGTTCCAGAGTCACACAGGCATCAGCTAGGTTGACTCTCTCTTCCACCATCTGCCTGAAGCCTGGAAAGACTTCTGGTTTGGCTATCTCAGCGGCCTCCTCCAGCTGGGTGGAGAAGTCCCTGGTCAGAGTGCTGATTTGGAGTGGAGGCTTCAGGTGGGAAAGGCAGCCCTCATGGACCTGGAAAATCACCTCATCCCTCCTGAAGTCACAAGTCACATCTTCCTTACCATAAGGGCAAGAAGTGTACACCAGGAAGTTCCCCCCATGGCGGGTAAAAATCCTGTCTGGTGTTGTATTGTCCTCACTGTCACTGTCAAAACAGTCCTTGGGGATTGGTCCTAACAGTTCATTACCTAAATCGATGGAAAAATGTCGGTCATCAACCGCCATTCCAATAATGGTGCCTGCGGCTAGAGTAATACTCTTTAAGTCGCTGTTATCCACCTCTATTAGAATGGCGTCATGATCTATGTTGACTAATGGATTTGGGTTTACCCCCAACCCTTGCTGTTTGAGAGAAGCATTTAGGTGTATGTAAGCATCAGGGTTTTTCAAATGTTGTCCTCTTTTAACTTTCACTTCCAGGGAGAATTGTCGGGTCCTTTCTGGGATGGTGACTTCCTCTTTGATCTGAATCTCAACTGCATAAGGTAGCAATTGAGCCGACCTAAATGCTTTTTCTGGATCATCAAAGCCCATGGGATTATCCGCTAATCGGGACCAAGCTTTGAAGTTTATTAGGTCCAAACTAATGGCAAAGCGATTGAGAATGTCACTGCCTAAGTAAAAAGTGGCAGTGACGTCTCGCACGACCCAACAATTGTGGACTATGCTCTTGTTGCCAATGGAGATTTTGAGCATACACCTGCTTGGCAGGAGATGTTTGGAATTGGGTGCTTCCAGTTCCATTTCCCATTTGTCTATCAGTTTGAATGTGGGAATGGCTGGATCTTTTGGGAGTTGGCGGAACATGGCTTCGCTGATGAAGCTCTTACCGTTGTTCACACACACTCGAGCGAGAACAGAGTGCTTCCCATCATTTAACTGAACAGGGATGAACAACTGCTCTCCAATTTGCTGAATATCAGCCAGGCTCTGAGCTGATTTCACATCTTTCTGGACTATAGGAGTGGGAGTTTCTGATTGTGGATTAGTAAAGAATTTCAGGGTGTTTCCTTCCAGTGTGGAATACAACCTTAAACTGGAAGGGAGGTTGATTTTCAGAAATAGAGAGGACCCCCCATCACCAGTCTGTTGTCCTACTGATATTACTGTCACATCTGGAATTTGGTTATTCTGGAAGTGGAATTCTACTTGGTCAGATTTTTGTTCAACCATGTGCCGTTTAAACTAACATGGTTGACACTCTGTTTTAATTTTATGGGTCGGCTAGTCTAGGTCCAGAGGACCTTGTTTACGCAATCTATTAGGGGTGACAACCTTCTCACGAGGTCATTCCCTAGTAAACAAGGGGTGCCCTCTGGAGTCACAACTATGACCGGGTGTTTCAACTTGTGTCGCCCAATTTTAATGTCCAAATCTGGCGTCCCCTCGACGGGAATTTCCTTCCCATCAAAGTTCTGGAGTTGTCCAGGAAATGAGGTGAGAGGAATTTGGTAATTCCCTCCCCTTCCTGCATTCAGTTCATCAAAGGCCCTTCTGGACAGAAGGGTAGCTTGAGATCCCGTGTCCACCAGCGCTGAAATCGTACCCTGCCCCTGTACTTGTACCGGGGCATAATATCTTCCCTCCTTCTCCTCAAGGGGGCACAGATAATGCACATTTTTGGACAACTGGTGGGCTAACTTTCTGGTTTTGGACATTGCAAGAGAAGAAATTTGGGCAGAATTCTGTGGAGAGCCTTGGGAATCTGAAAGAAAAAGTTGGCAACTGGAGATCAGAGCCATTGTGGGTTCCCCTGATTCCGGTTCTGGGCCGCCCCCCCTTTTTGGAGGCAGTCATCAGGATGGGTTTGAACCAGGGGATTTTGGTATTGTGGGTTCTGGGATGAGATGATGGGCGGCGGTAGCTCAGTCTCCATATCTCCCCAGTCTGAATTGGCATCCCTTGGGACCCATTTTTCCTTGGGAGGAGTTCCCCCATCTCTGAAGGAGAAGGTCCTTTCCCCAGGATCCTCTGAGGATCCCTCTCCCTCAAATTGGAAGACCTGTACCTCCTCCACAAAGTGGGTCTGTTTGGGTCCTTTGTTTCTCCTACCCCCCTCTGCTCCTTGGGAGGCGGGCTTTCAGGGGCAGGAGATTTTGTTTCCGGTTCCTGGTTTTCCAGGGGCTGTTTACAAGTTGGGAAGGAAGCTTCCTCCAAGGCTTTACACCCCCCTTCCCCTTGTGCCTCCTGCCTGGGAACCAGTGTGTTATCGGGGTGCTGCCCCCGTCATTGTTCTGGAGCACCAGGTCCAGAGTTTGGGGCATTCTGCGGTGGCATGCTCATCTGAGGGTTCTGTTGAGCCCTCAGTATGTGACCCAGATCCCGTGCCATATTTTGGACCTGGCGCTCTAACTGGGAAACCCGCTCAGGCTGATACGGGGCTCTATTTTCTCCCCTGGGCTGATCCCGGGAAGGGTAGCTATCCCTTCTCTGGTAGTACCCCTGGTTGGGAAGATTTTGGTACCCCTCCACCCTTGGCCTCCCCTCTCCCGGATTAGGTTGTCTGGGCTCAGGGAATTGGGGAAAGAAGGATGGATGATTTTGGGGCTGGAAATTGGGTGGATACCTGGGGAAAAAGTTCTGCCCAGGATTTGGAGAATTTTTGCCCTCCTTGGGGAAGTTAGGAGGGAAGTTCCCCGGGTCAGGTGCTTGGCTGGATCCCCCCCCTTGGGCTGGAGGAGTCCACACATAACCCAGGATTGGTCTGTTTCCCTTGTAACAGGGACTTACAGAGTCAGGAGAGCGAGGGACCTCATTTGTGGGACTACCTCTTTCACTCCCTGTCTGTGACTGGCCCGAGGACCTTCTGGGCCTAGCATTATTAGGTGCAGGTAGGTTTTTAGGCCCCCCCATCTCCAAATCCAAAACGGGGGTGACCTTTACCTCTGCCACCTTGGCAGCAGCAGGGGTGCTGTTGGTTTTGGGATTCTTCTGGGTATTGCTTTTATTTTCTATGGGCTTCTGCACCTCATAGATCCGGGTAGCCTGTTCAATGACCCAGTCTAAAGATCTTTTCTCATGAAAATCTCTCACGAGCTGGGTCATTATATATTTGGGCAAGACATGGAAAAATGTATTGACAAATTCTCTGCTGTCTGTGCGCACCCTTCTGGTGGTCTGCGCAAAGGCACGTTTCAGTTCTTGCACGAATTCTTGTGGGGCCTGATCCTCCCCACATTGCAAATTGTAGGCTGCCTTGCGGGCCTCTTGAGGATTTCTGTGAACAGAAAAATGTTTCAAGATGGCCGCCTTATAGGTGGACCATCTTAAATGATTTTGGTCCTCCAGCCCCGCAAAGAAACTGGAGTATTCTGGGGAGAATGTCCATTTGATGTACTGGATGCAGCTACTGCTGTCCTTCAAATGGAAAGTCTCCATCATTTGCTCATAGAGCTCCAAGTGTTCCCAAACAGAGTACTTGGCGTTCTTATGATAAGGCGTGATGACACTCCTGATTGCCTTAATCTGTTTCAATGGGTCCTTAAGCAAGGCCCTTTTTGCCTTCAATGGCCTTTTTGGTTCGGGTAACCCTTGTCCATTCATCCTCTGACTCAGAGGCACTGCTCCCAGAGGTTCCTGTCTGATCTTCCAGGTTTTCCCGGATTCTGCGAGCCTGGGAATGGCTGGCAGAATGTGGGGACCTGGTCTCCTGTGTCCTGCGCCGTTCAGAGGAGTCTTCAGATTCCTCCTTGCTGCCAGGATTTGATGGGTACCCCCCCCACTGACCTAACTGGGCAGAAGTTTTCAGGATGCCCTTAATGGGCCTATTCTCCTGGGGTTCCCCACTAAATTGCACTGTGCTTGGGTGCCCATACCCGGATGCCCGCCCATCCATTCCTGGGAGGTACTGGCCTATGAGCCCCATGCTTCTGGCTGGATAGTAATCTGCCATCCCTGTGGCCCGGTGCTCATGTGCGCCAGGGGACAAGGGGGTGGCAGAGTCCAGGGACTGAGAGAGATAAATGCCTCTGGAACTAGGGCTCCTGAGGTTATGCTCAGGAGTTTCCCTTTCCCAGCGAACCTGGTCTCTATCCGCCCCTGCTCCCTGTTGCAATGCAAGAGCCTGCGCCTTCAGTTCCTCAGTTAAGGCCTTACTAGACTCTATCAGTCTCTCCTGCATCGCTACCTGTTGTTGGAGGCTATCATTGTGCTGGCAGAGAGCCTCATTCTCTCTCTGCATTTCCTGATTGGTCCTGGAGCACTGGGCCAGTCTTTGCTGCAGGAGGGTTACCTCCTGAGCTGTGTCCCTATTGGCCTGCTCCTTTCTTGTCAGAGCATCCTCCACCTTACTGGTGTGCTCTAACAAGTTCTGGTGTTCTTTTTGGAGGGCCAGGTGATTTTCTTCCATTTTCCTTTTTAAGTGGCAGACTTCCTGGCCTAAGGTATCCCTTTCCTGACTAAGAGCCTGCATCTATGCCGCCAGGTCGTCCCTTTGCCTTTGGAAGGCACCAGTTTTCTGGCGCTCCTGGTCAAACTCTGCCTGGGTATCCAGGTCTTTCAAAATCAGTTTATTGCTCTCTGCCTTCTCCCTATCTAGGTGGCTTTGCAGGGTGACTACCTGCTCAGCACATGCCCTATTGAAGTCTAACTGTTGCTCCAGCTTTTTCTGGCTCTGCAGTAGGGAGTCCAAACCTTCTTGGTACTCCTTCTGCAAGGCCAGAAATCTGGTATCCTGGTCCGCCTTTTCCTGTTGCAGCACATCCATATCCTCCTTTATTTTAGTGATGTACCGTCTGCTGTCATTTTCTGACTCCTGGCTCCTGAGCAGCCTCTGCTCAGAAGAGTCCAGATCAGATTGGGCCTTCTGTAATGCCAGCAGTTGCCTACTCGCCAGATCTTGGCCTTCAGCACATTTGTCCTGCATGGCTCCCTATGTAAATATAAATATGCCGCTACCCTGGCAATCTTGTGGTGCTCATCCTTGGCCTTCGGGGCCATGTATAGTTCACTCAGGGCCACATGTAGGGGACCCTGATCTCCCCATATATCTGACCCTGTTTCAGTGACCTGTTGCGCGATTGCCTGCAACCAGACCGTTTGGTCCTGATGAGTCCACTGACCTCTCACAAATAGCTTATGTAAGAAGTGTTCTCTGGCTATTTTCATATCTACCAAGGTCGTCATTCTAGAGATTGGTCTCTGTCCTGACTTACAGAAGTTTGTATTTTATTTTTGCAAAACAGACCTTTTCCTTAGAGCGTTCCTTTGAGGAGTACTTTACAGCGTAACACAGCGTGGTGATCTGACCGGATATGTGTATGTGGTCAGCTGGCACGCTGTATTAATCTGCACAAGTGATAGATCTAACCCAAACGTCCGGCTCGAGCCCCCAATTTGTAAGAGGATTCAATTCAACACTACAGCTAAGTCAATGCCTAGTCTGGGATACTGAATGGAAACCCTTATTGATATATCTTTACTTCCAGTTAATGCGTTCTGGATGACTACCCCTATATAACACCCCTCTCTTGGAATCCCCCTGACCCCACTGAGCCACGAAGTAGTTCTGTTTTGCAAGTTTAAATGGTTTATTTGATAATTTAAACAATATATATATATATATATATCACACTTTATAATAAATTAATAATTGAATATCACACTTAATCTGAGCAGTAATCAATAATGGATAGTCCGGCACTAGCACACTTCTTTATAATCAATGATGAGTGGTTATAGGATGGATACGATAGCAATTATACTTTTATGGTTTCAAATGGATGCAATGTGGAATGAAATGCAGTACAGAAAATAACTTGATAGGATTTCAGCAAAAGACAATGTAATCACTTTCTTGGACAATTCACTCCCCCCTTTTATGCACTGTAAGGAGATGAAGATGACACAGTTCTTAGGAATGCAATCAAATAGAATTCAGTTCAATTCCCCCCCAGCAGCTTATACAACAGATAGGAGTTTTGAAACACAGGCAAAAGCTTTGAATATGGTGACAATGCAGTGAGAAATATGCTGAAAATGGTTTTAATTCCCTTTAGGAGGTTCAGGGTGAGTGAAATATACTTGGTATGAGTTCAGGCTCACTTTAGCAAGGATCTAGGAGTAACTAGCAGGTTAAACAAATTTTTGGCAAAGGAAAGCAATGAAGCTGCTGTTTTCACACGTGGCTGGATTTTTAACCAAATTGCAAATCGCGGTAAAATTCGCGAGTGCGAGAATCGTGATTACGGCAAAAGTATGAGGAGTAGGAAGTCGGTTCTAGGCCTGTTGAAAAGCTGAGATTCTAAGCTGCCAGAGGAAAGTTAAACCAAGTTCCTAGCCCAAACGGTTCCAGAGATACGGACGATTAAATAAAGGTAATTTTTCGGATTTGAAATTTTTAAAGTTCAAAGCGACAGGTTACAGCTTGCAGCTAGAAAATGACAAGTGACAGCTTTGCAAATGACAGGTGACAGTTAGGAGGCAGTTCTGGTTAGATTAAAATAGATTGAATTATATTATTTTAACTAAGAGATTGGTTCTGCACAGTTCTGCTAGGTACTCACAATATAATTTTAAAAGGAATGGGCCTCGCCACGGATCTGGTCAACAGGTTTTCTTCACTCGCCACGGACGGTTTCTGCGCACAGCGTCTGGGTCAGCTCTACTCTGCTGGTCTGGTCTGGGTCTGTGGTTCTGATCAGGTCTGTGGGTCCGGATACAGCGGTCTCCGGTTCAGCTGGTCTCTCTCTGGATACAACACTGCTTTCGGGCAAATGGCAAGAGTTCTTGCAAAGAATTCAAACAGCTCGCCTGGCTGTGAATAGTGGCAATGATTTGAGGCCTGCTAAAGAGGGATTTAGCTTGTAGTTGACCTCTCTGCTACAAATTCTGAAGTAAAGTCTTGGTCTCTGAAGGTGGATAGATTGAAGACTCTATGTTGGCTCTCTGGAGGTTGATGGAGGTAAAGTATGGATTTTCCCGGCATAGCGTCCCGCAGCAGGTGGAATAGAATCCCCTCTCTAGCTTCCAGTGGCTCTTTTTATGTCTTTTGAAAGTGGGTGTGTGTGCAGCATCACTAACCATCCCCTCTCTCAACTGCCCATTGTTCAAGCTTTCCTTTCTCTCTTGATTGGGGAAAAGAAGTGGAGTGTCAGAGCGATCTCATTTAATGGCTTGCAGAAAGGACACTCCCCTGTCAAATTACACACAATCTATATTTGACCTAAAGACATATTTCATAGATACACAATGGTTTGAAATTACATGCACCCATCACATATCACATGAGGTATACCCTGTTCAAACTCTGCTCTTCCTGGGGGCTTGCATTCAGAAATGGCAACCTTTGGTGCTTTTTAGTGGGTTTTGCAACATCGGATTTTTCTCCAGATTTATATACATGTACACGGCCTGTCCATACATACTCCAGTAAATTACCATGTCTCTAGCTTAAACACAGAGTCTGTAGTATACATAAATAGCAGGGTTTTGCCCCAGAACATCACAGAAATTGGAGTTTGGGCTTGAATCGAAGGTACGTTTTTTAAATGAAGGCTCTCAAAGTTATACATTCCTGTCATTTGATTACAAAGAGTTATCAGTGTTTCTGTAAAATATATATTTTGCTTTCAATTCAGTTCTCAGAGTGTTGGAGTCCGCCTCCAAGACTTGGGTGGGTCAGTGATCACATGTGTCTTCTGGCAGGCAGGCCTTTGTTGACAGGAAACAGTCAAAATCAACATATTCTATTCAAGTGCAATAGCCTATTTTGTGGTCTCCAGGAGGTTGAGGTCAGCAGACCAGGGGGTCACTTTGCATTTGGTTATTATGACCATGTGATATCCTGGGCTGTGGTGTGAATCTCTTGAGGTGAGAGGGTTTCCCAGGCTTCTGGCCTCTGGGAACAGCAGGTGGCTAATTTTTAATTAAAATGCAGCCTTTGAAGTCAGCTGACTCAAATCCCTTTGTCAGCAACTGCACTTAGTTCTCCTGTCAGAGTTTAGACCGCTAGCGCCGCCTTGAGGATTTTGTTGGTACTGCATCCATTTTTGGGATCTTTCTTGGATTAATGCATTCCAAACAGGAATGGTTCTTACATGGTAGTAAATAATCCTTGCTTAACATTGTTTTGATGGGGCTCCTTACAGTAAAATGGTTAAGTGGAACCCCACAAAAGGGTTGAATCTTTAAAGTGGTCCGGTGAGCCACAATTTCAGCAACTTTTTGACATCAGTAACAGTGGATTTTGTTAACGAAAATCTTTCTTTACACTGGTGGGTGGCAAGTGAGGTAACCATTTTGGTGTGCACACAAACTGCGTGGTTCTCCTGGATTCTGGCGCACTTGTGGGCTTTTTGGCCATCTTGGATTTTCTAAGCCCACAGCACCAAATGTTGCAGCATGATAGCTCAAATGTGGGTCAGGACACCCAACAGAAAGGAAAGAGAGGAGTCTAAGATGACTCCCAGGTTTATGGCTTCAGATGAAGGTGAAGGGGGAGAAAGAGGGAGCAGGAGTCCCAATAGGAAGGAGTCTTGCTGGCTTTGAGGCAGAGATCATTGGAAGTGCACTAGGACTGGATGGCAGATAGGCAGTCAGGAATGATGGAGGAAGTAAGGAGAAGGCCAGAGGGAAGTTTGAAAAAGAGTTGTGTGTCGTCTGCTTAACACTGGAAGGTAGGGGAGAAGGTGGAGATGTGGTGTGCAAGTGGGGCAAGATAGGTGTTAAAGATCAATGGAAAGAGGTTGGAGCCCTGGGGGACACCACAGGTGGAGATGGAACTGGAGATAGAGGTGGGGGGAGAAGGAGGTATGAGCCCAGAATAACCTGGGACAGACTGTCATTGAGGAAGGAGGACAGCCAATCCAGTGCCCGCTCCGAGATACCTAGGATGTCATGGAGCCGTTTTATGAGGATGGAGTGGTTGACTGTATCAAATGCAGAGGACAGATGAAGTAGAATGAAAACAGTTGGTGAGTTGGAGTCAAAAGATATGAGCAGTTCCTCACAGATGTTCAGAAGAGCAGTTTCCGTGCCTCTGGATACTCTGAATCCAGATTGAGGGCCGTGGAGGCAGCCAACAAGTTCAGTGTTCTGGGTAAATTGGGGAAGACCAGCTTCTCCAAGAGTTTCCCAAGGAAGGGGGTTATGGGGATGGGGTGGTAGTTGACTGGACAAGAGGGATCTGTAGAAGGTGTTTTCAGGAGGGGGCCCACAGGGGAGTGCTTGAGGGAGGAGGGGAAAGATCCAGTAGCAAATGTTCAGGGGAAAGAGAGCCAATGTTGTCCTTAATGGTTCTGGAAGAATAGGGGGAAACCTGATTGGAGGAGACATTCACTGAGCGGACAACTCTGGTGACCTCCTCAGGTACGATAGGATAGAAAGAGGAGAGAAACAGAGAGGGAGGATGGGAGGCCATCAGAGGCAGAGTAGTGGGGTTGGGGGGGGATGCTTAAAACGCAGAAACTTGCAAAAGCTGATGCAATAGGGTTTAGACCCCTGTACATTTTTGGTCTCCTAACACCATGATAGGGGGAGAAGCTGAAGCTTTGACCTTAAAGCGACAGCTAAGCCCATTTAATCCATACACATAATAGTGTAAAGTTAGAAGTGGAAAATCTAACCCTAACACATGTTAAAACTGGTATAAAAGGTGTAGCCTCTAAGGTGCACTTAGCTTGTTCATGTAGGGCAGCACAAACCTTGGAACCAGAAATTATTATTGTGCAACAATTTAGTTTTATATCATCATGATAATGACATCCCACAATTGGGTTTCATTATATCAGTAAAATGTGTAAAAAAAACTCTCTCCTGCAAACCCTTTTCACAAACCTCTTTTTATTTCAGGGACTTAAAAGGCCACACCAGTCATAGTTCCAAATCGGACAAGGACCCATCAAATACAAGTTAGGGTTGACAGGTACCCTGCTGTATTGAAAGGCAGTATCACTGGCATTAGCTCTAGAGGCTGTGAACAGGTCCACTTTCTATTATTTGAAAGAACTCTAAAAACATTTTTCATATTTTACTATTATTATTAGGGTATTTATTGAGCACACACCTGGCTTCGAGAAGCAACAGAGCGCTTTACAATCATAGAGTGAAGAACAAGGTTGGGTAGCAGAGAAACAAAGGAGTGGGGATCTAACAACAGGGGAGGGAAGGCAAGTGTTAGCAATGGGATCAATTGCCAGTTTTGTTTAAGTAAGTGGATGTGCCATAGTCCAAACATGTCAATAATTTCAACTGAAATTAGCAACCCACAGCTTGGAATTTCCCTCCGCCCCATCACCCAGACACACACACGCACACACACTGATGAAGACAGCTTAGTAGTTTTTCCTAGCTGGTTGCTTGGTGCTTTTGCTCCCCTGCTACCAGCTTTTTGTCTTGCTGCACAGGGTTACAATCCCCTGATAATCTGCACACCACATGCCGCAAGCCTGCTGTAGGCAGGGCGTTGAAAACAGAATTAAGGCACAAGCTGAGGATGTGGTTGGGTTTAGGAAAGACATAACTCCTGTGGTTTGGAACGCAAGGGGGATCTAATTAATTTCTTAACGGTTTGTAGGTTTTTAATTTATTTAAGGATACTTAGGCTTAGGCACCATGTTAACAGGAATAACATAAGAACATGTGCAGGGGCATTGTGCTTTATTATGACTAACAATGATGGAAAATGTTATCCCATGCAGCTAATTTTAATAAGTATGCTTTTAAAGAAATCAATAAATATAGGAGTGTTTTCTAGCTTGTTTGATGGTTAACCGAGGTTGTTTTAATTCGCTAACGGTGCTGTATATTTTGATGGTGTTGCTGTCCATTTTGTATGTATTGTTGTGATTTTAAATGTGTTAATGGATGTTGTGTCTGAATAACATTCGATCTATCTATCATCCACTAAGGAAGCCACATTTCACATCATGTTTATCCAGCAGATCAGTAATTCAGCATTTGAGGATGACATCACCCAACTTACTCTAACGAACTTCAAACCTACATCCCAACTCTTAATTCTGGGAGACATCAACCTGGGATACAATGACCCATTAGATACAGAAGCCACAGCTCTTGCAGGTTCCATTGCAGCCCTAAAATTCTCGCAACTGGTTACCCTCTCCACTCACGGCCATGCTGCACACTAGATTGGATCCTGGATCACATATGTAACACCACCATCCTATCCAGGGGCGTTGCTAGGGGGGGGGCTCAGGGGGCTATAGCCCCTGATCTTTTGGTTGTAGCCCCGGATAGAATCTCAGGAGCTACAGCCAAAAGACTTGCTAGCCCCCAGTCCCAACAGTTCTGACATCAGCTTAGCCCCGGGTCTTTTTCAGACCTAGCAACTCCCCTGATCCTATCTAACACTCCGTGCCCATGGTTTGAACACAACACCATCACCTTTGACATCCCAGCCCCCACTCAACACAAAACACATGCTTCTCAACCCACCACCACACCAGGCCTCATCATGGCCCGGAACACCCGCAACCTCACCATTGCCAACATTATTCCACTCCTGCAGCACCCTCTCCCAATCACTAGGGACACCACCGCCCTGGTAGACCACTACAACAACTTGTTCCTCAATACCGTAGACCACCTGGCACCACTCAAAGCCAAGAAATACAAAATCCTATAACACTTCAATTACTGGTTCACGTCTGAATTTAGAGACACATATACTGCGAAAAGAGCAGCTGAAGCCGCCTGGGGCAAAGACCCCTCCACTACCAATAAAGACTGTTGTACCACAGCTTCCTGTAACTACAGACAGGCCATTCATACTGCTAAAGCAGCGGCCTACAATGACAGGATCGCAAACACGTCCTCCCTCCTCTGTGAACTATTCAGCATCATTCAAGAGCTTGAAAACCCATCCACTACCCCCACTACTATCTACTATTCTCAAAGACAACTCCTGGTGCAACACTGTCCAAGATACCCTCACCAACAAAATAATACTACTACAAAAGAAGATTGCGACCAAACAGTCTAACATTTTAGCAGTCTTACATCTCGCCCCACAACCAGAGGTACACCAAAGCATCCCATTCTTCAAGTTTCAGCCCACCATCACCTCCACTCTTGACAGAATCATCAAGGGCCTGAAACCCTTGCGATGTAAAGGCCACATCTGCCCAGCTCCCATCATGAAAGATTGTGCTGAACCACTACTTCCTCTCATTGCAACGATCAACAACTCCTCCATTGCATCTTGCTCCACCCCTCTTGCACTCAAGAAATCCTGGATCTCCCTGCTACTAAAGAAAATCTCCCTCAACCTTTTCATCCTCACTAACTACCACCATATCACCACTGTCCCATTCCTGTTAAAAATCATAGACAGAATCGTTTACCTACAAATACAGGAATTCCTAAAGTCCCACCACATCTTGGGCACTCGTGAATCTAGCTTCCACCCTAAGCATGGAACCAAGACCGCCTTGATGTATCTCAAGAATCAGCTAGATGATGCCAATGACCATGGCAACCTCTGCCTTCTCCTACTCCTAGACTGCTCTGCTGAATTTGATTTGGTGGACCACCAAACACTTTGCCACCACCTTACGTCAGCAGTCCATTTCTCCATTGATGCAGACAACTGGATCGCTTCATTCCTAACTGAAAGAACCTTTCGAGTCTTCGCCAGCAAAGCCTCTGCACACCTCACCCCCACCCCCTGCAGTGTACCACAAGGCTCCTGCCTTTCCCACACACTATACAACATATATACAAAGCCCCTTTTCAACCTCCTGGACGCATCAGGCATATCATACACAAACTATGCCAACGACATGCAGTTCCTTGTCCCCCTCACCGGCAACTACACACAAAACTCAATCTACGAAACCATTCAAAGGTGGATGGCCACACATGGTCTTTGTCTGAATTATGATGGTCCCCCCACATGCTTAGCAAAGCTTCCCAAGGAATACAAAGCATTCCCCATGAATGGCCACATTATTACAGTCGCACCGCTGTAAAAATCATCGGAGTCCATCTGGCCGCCTCCCTCAACATGCCACGCCACATCAACCACATTGCCTCCACATCGGCATACACAGCGAAACTTATCACTGCCAGTTGAGCCTTCCTCTCCACCGAAAACCGATTAGACGTAGCACGCGCCCTTGTCTGCTCAAAACGTGACTATTGTAACTCACTGCTCTGCGGCACAGCCAACAAAAACGTAAAAATTCAGACAGTCCAAAACCATGCACTGCGTGCGGCTCTTGACATTGGGAGGGCAGCCACATCACTGAGGCAAGTAAATCTGCCCATTGGCTACCTGTAAAGGACTGTATCAATTTCAAATTCCTCTCCATCATGCACCATTGCCTCTCCAACAACGCCCCAACTTATCTTGCAACCAAGCTCAAAAGACATTCACTGGCAAGGCCCCTGAGATCCACTTACAGACACTGTCTTGCCATCCCCAAGCTCCACCGCAAGAGGGCAGGTGGCCCCAGATTCCAATTGTGTGCCTCCAATTTGGAATGAGCTACCCATTCCCCTGCAAAACGAACCATCGCACTTCAACTTTAGAAAAAAGCTCAAAACTCATCTCTTCAACTGACATTTTGTTCTTTTCCCCTGTTCTTATTCCCACGTTTTTCTACTGCCTTTTCTCAGCCTTACTGTAACTAGCACCCAGATGCCTGCGGGCTGGTTGTGCTTCTACAAATGCCAAATAAATAAACAAACCACATTAAAAATGTTGTGAAGAACAAGAAACACACACACCATGTCCCACGAAATCAGATAATTGCAACAGGGATCCAAAACTGCACCAATTGAAAGTGCTTGGGCCCCCAGAAAACGTGTATACCGTTTATACACTGCCCTTTACATTTGGTTTTGCCAAGCTGGGCGGGGCTAGCATACTGTTCAACTTATTGGAGGAGGTTTATATGAAGCCTTAAGAGATATGGCACCCAGACGCCAGGGTTTGCTTTCCTCAACACTCTCTCACGCAATGAGTGGGAGGTGGTTGTTGCACCTACTACAGAGAATGATTGTCAGCTGGATGTATCAATAACTGCACATGGCCGCTACCTAGCTCTGCACGGTGGCGAGCTTCACCAGGAGCTAGCATTATTTAAATTAAAACACACTTCGCACCCACGTATAAACTTCAGAATACAGGTTATATATCTTTAGGGCTTGTTGTGTCTGTTGCTGGCCATGAGTGTGAGCTACTGGTATCCCTTATGGAAGGGATGTCATTTCACCAAAATGCCAGGGGTAGCGCAAGTGACATCACAGGAACTGATGCCATTTGACCCAACCCCGCAGTGACATCATGGGGTTTTCAACAAGAAATTGTGCCCCTTGACAAAACAGGAAGGGGCATCAAATAGCATTGTTCCTAAGTACACAACGAAACATATGATAACGACATCACTATAATGTGATATACATTTCATACAAGAATGGATCACCATGTGTATCATTAATTTGAGTGTTTATAGGGCCATGTTACCAAATTATTGTGAATGCAAGCAGGCAGACATCCATGGCCAAATGATAATGATGTGTTATTATAAAGCACTTACGGTTAAGCGCTTTATATAGAACACATACACATGCAATATCAACCAACCTGTGTTGGTACTCATTTATCGACCTCAGAAGGATGAAAGGCTGAGTTGAGGTTTTTAAGAACAAACTAAATCAGTGACTCACCCCCTGAAGTGTGCCTGAAATCAACCTTTAATGAGTCTAGTAATTATTGTATAGAATCCCAGAAAGACACATTTATTTGTTATTCCTATTCTTTCCTATTTAGGGTCAGTGCTGAAAGTGTTACATGAATGCAACCATCTGTTTTTTTTTTTTTTTGGTATTTTTTTTTAAGAGGCCTGAACAAGAAAGCCAGCCACTCCAGAAACAAAGAGCCACATGGAACTGACCACAGCCAGCCCTGGAGCTTACATTAAAAAAAGTTTTCTTTTTTAGGGTTAGCAAGGGAGACCATGAGGCAGCAAGGGAGACCTCAGGGTCGCATTTGAGGCCACTGGCGACACCCAAATGACGTCCCTGCTTAATGGGTACTGGCTATACCTGTTAATAGGTTGATAGGCATGAATGGGCGAACGTTGTAACTTTGCTAGGTGCACTGTTGACAGCTGGCTAGCAGTATCAGCATTAGACATGTAGGCACTTGCTGTACAGTACCTACTACTGGGCACGCGTTCAGAACTGGGAGTACGTAACCCAGTAAGTAACATTGCAACATTGTCCTTACAATATTGGACATGAAGATGCGAGAGGCAGCTGGTTGAACTGTTTGTCATAACATTTTAATTAAAAGCATGCAAAAGCTTATAAAAGCTCAAACTTCCACGCCTAGTCCTAGTCCATACAGTTCATTTTACCGGAGGAGGGTTATGCCAAGCCTTTGGCGATGTCCCACGCAGACACCGGGCGGCTGTTTTATCAAAATACTTAGCAGCGTGGTTGCAGACTAGGTTTGCATAATCACAGCCACGAGTCTCATTCTGGAATTACCCGCCACGCTCAAGGTCTCTCTGAAATAAGTGTCTGTGAGTCATCGCAGCGTCCATTTCCCCAGACCCTGCATGACCCGACATCAGTCAGTAATTCCCGTCCAGCCCCCGCGCTTATGTGCAGATGACCGTGCAATCTGCAGGGACGTTGATTAGTTTGCTGAAGATTTTAATAAAACCTTCAATTTGCTTTTCAAAGGATAAGATTGTCGTTTTAGACAAGAGCGCGGAAGCGTAAATTGGAACAGATAAATATAGAAATCGTTTGGTTAGAAATATCACAAAGTATTTGCATAGGAGAAGAATTATCAGAAGGGAAACAGGAGTGTTGTAGTCAGAATTTCATGAAGGGGGTTTGGGGGAGGGGTTTCTCTGGCATGGGTCCCTGTAAACTAATTGAGAAATAGTTATTTTGTCGGGTTGTTCTATTTTGCACGCTCCCACAGTGCAGGGTGACGTTTGAGCTTCTATAGGCTATTCCATACGTGTAACTACAATATTGTGAGGCACAGTTCAGGCAGCTGCCTCCTCGCATCTTGATCCCAATATTGTAAAGCCAATGGTACTTACCTTCCAGCTCATAACACGTGTCTAGTAATGGGTACTCTACAGCATGCTCCCATACGTCTAATGTTAGCACTACTAGCCAGCAGTCAATAGTGCAGTAACTGGTACAACTCGCACAATTCATTCCCATCAACAGTTATAGCCAGCATCCATAAAAACGTACCATTGGCTTATAATCATGCCTGGCTAATGCCCAAAACAAAGTACAGCCAACCTGCACTCAGGCCCAGTACCAGATGAACATAGCTCTCTCTCTCTCACACACAGTAGCAGAGACTACCTGCCCTGCCTAGGTACAGTAATTGGTACTGCTAGCTCCTGCCAATGCTCAGTAGCCATACAGAATGGGCCTCATTACGAGGTTGGAGGTAGCTCGGGTCTGGTTCCGGGTCTCGCGAAAAGGGAATTACCGGGCCGTTCCGACCTTGGCGGGCCCAGTAATTTCCCTCTCGCGGGACCCGGAGCCGGTACGTCCCCACTCCCATTTGAGCCCCCATAGGGCTCAATGGGAATGGGGAGGATGGTAGCAGCAGTACCGTTCATAACAGTACCGTTGCTACCATCTTGTTCTGCTCACGGGTGCTGCTCTGCACGCCTGGTCTGCAGAGCGGCCCCCGCGAGCAGATCTCGTAATGTGGCGATACAGTGATAACGGCGCCAGCATCACTACCGGCGCCATTATCACTGTACCGCCAGGGTCGTAATGAGGCCCAATGCCTTTAAAGCTGCATTGTCTGCATTCCATGAGCAAAGTATTTGGCTCTGGGAGGTGTATGGACTACGGTAGAGCCTCATACTCTTGCATGTCCTAAGCTGCTCCATTTCAATACACTGGCATATTAAAAACATTTAGGACACAGTAAGGCAGCTTTCTGTATTACTTCATTAGAATTAGTGTGATTGCCTAGTGTTTAATAACCTATCATATGTAATAATATTTATTAGTACCCGGCTAGAGCGCAATCAGAATGAAAGAGCCATTCTGATTGGCCCTCGCCGAGTCATTACCAGGCCGGTAATCCCTCTGTCGGGATTCCACGGCCTTTGTCCCCGGTGTGGGGCGTGGCAGCTCCTCAGCCAATGAGGATGCTCGAAGCGGGGAACTGGTTTTGCTGGCCTACATTTATTTCTCAGGATTCACATTCGGGAAAAGGTGACCAGCGTTCAAGGTTGAGATAATGGTAATTTAAGAATTCAATTGCTATACCCATTTCTCCCGTTATCAAGTTTGGAGGATTTTTTGCCTTATCATTTTGGAGGGAGGCACTTTCCCTGTTCGTTATTCACAAGATCATTCCTACCAAAACCATATTTTTAGTTTATTACGTAAATGTTTAAGTTTTAGCGTAATATTTATTGCACTAATTATTTTTGAATTCGTATGACTGATGTGTGTGTCTTTCTACTTCTGTTTTATGTTTTAGGCAAAATTATGGATTCAGCCTGCACAAATCTTTACAGCTGAACGCATTATCGCCTCATACATGCAGTTTTCCACATTATAAAATCCTGTGGCATACATCTGATGGGAGTGCACCGTCCTGAAGAAGATGGGCATCAATTGTGAATCAGCTTAGATGCCTTGTACCATCGAAACTACTGTCTGTTTACATGTCGGACCCAGTGTATTCAATAGGTCATGACAGTATAGTAGTTGACGTACGGCACCCCTCCTTTTTCTGTTGGTCTTAACTTTAGAAGTAACCAACATTACCTTGTCTAGTAAGCTACGGCGGTTCTTATATTGTTAAATGTGGCCGTAGCCTCTGACCGCCAGCTGGATGATCCCCTTCAACCGACATGACGTTCAGACTGCTTGGCTACATTAAGTTAGCATTGACTGAATTATCAGTCGTGTTTTTAGAAAAGTACTGTGTTTTTCAATTTTCTAATTAAATGGTATTATTCAGATAATGAGCTCTAAACATGATTTAATATGTATATTTTAAACATATAATGAAATACAAATAAAACGTTCATGGTTTCTAAATTTCTTTGCTTTTGGTATGGTTTGATCTGTGGTTCTGAATTTGGATGCCCCCCTCCTAGTTTTATAGACGGGTTCCTCCATAATTTTTTTTTTTCCACTGACACACTTTACGGTTATTACAGATGTACTAATGCCAATGGGAGCCGCACTGAACAATTGTTCTGGTCCATTGGGGTGAAGGGGGCAGGGTACGTGATGGTAGACGCACCCCTATGCTCTTGCAAGGCTGCCTGTGGATCCTGGGGATAAATGACGGTCACAAAACACTCAGGTACCCCGAAAATACAAGAAAAATGTATATGCAACCCCTGTAGCCCACGTTCGTGTAAAAAAACCTCACGCAGTACGCTGTGGCACCCAGGGACACAAAAAAGCGTACGCGATTAACACACGGGCTACTATGACCTCAACAAATAGGGTACATGACAAACAGGGGCACCCACAGTGGGAAAAATAGCGTGCAATAGCGTGCGCGACTCACCGTCTGCCTTGCATGGAAAAGAAATAGCGTAGGCACTGTAACCGCTGTGAAGTAATCACGTGTGAACCCCAGAGCAGGAAAAACACACGCGTCAGTCTCCACTGAAAGCACGTAGAGCGTGCTGCAGACCCGCACGGAAATGCCCACGCACATTATGTCACTTACGCGCTTACGTGCTAAGGCCCTTTACTCCAATTACACGCTTGATGCTAATTCACTCTGAATCAAGCTGGCCACGCGACAACACACAGAAGACCACGCTCCTGCCCAGAAGGCCATTTTCCTGCGCACCAGAGCCCCGGGGAGCCTCCTACAAGCCATCTGATGCTGCCTGTCTGCCTGCTGCCAACTGTGCCCTGCCATTTTATGCCTGCACATCAGCCATCTGCAGGGGTCCAGTTGCTGTGTCCACCCCTGTTGGAAAAGAAGACTCCCGACTGTTCCATCACTCCATAGCCCAGCCCCAGGACCCAGTTGCCCACCCACACCTGCCTCGTGGGTTGCCATGTCCGACACAACACCATCCGGCACCAGTGGCAACCCCCCAGCACAGAGGCAGAGGGCTGCCAGCTTCACTGCCAATGAAGGTGGCATTCTGGTGGAGCAAGTCCTGGGGCATTATGATGCCCTCTTCTCACCATCGCGCGTCGACAAGGAAGGACGGACGAGGATCTGGAAGGACATGGTGGGTGCCATCAACGCTGAGGAGGTGGCACCCCGTGACATCAAACACGTCCAGAAGCGCTGGGAGGACTACAAGTCCAAGACCCTCAAGAAGGCCCAGCGCCTTACCACCCAGCAGATGAGGGTCCTGGAGCGCATTTGTCCAGTGCTTCACCACCAGATCCTCAGGATGCAGGCCCGTCTGGAGTCGAGTGGTAAGTGCCCATGCATTTCAGTATAAAACAGTGCATGTTGCAGTGTGGTGGTAGTTAGCTGCTTGGGTGTATGTGGGACATGGGTCATGTATGGATGTGTGTGTGCAGGGACATGATGGTGCTCCATGTGAGTCCAGTCAGGCGTGACCCACATGGATGGTGTATGTGTTACAATGCATCATGCGGAGCAGCATGCGGAATGCACACATGTATGCATGCCTGTGTCTGTACTTGGACATGTTTGGGGTGTGAGAGATGGGTGCTGCTGTCATGGACATGAATGGTGTACATGTCCATGGCCCTCATTACAACTGAGGTGCTAAGTGCACCAACTTTACCACCATGGTGTAAACTACGTTTACACCATGGTGGATGGCGGATTTACCGCCCCATTACAAGGTGAGTGGGGCGGTAAATCCCCATTTCCCATTTTCCCTTCCCCATTCCCATTTTTGCCCCATAGGGCATAATGGGAGTGGGGAAGGCGCTAATTACGGCACCGTAAATTACGGTGCCGTAATTAGCACCAAGGTGCCTTAGCACCATGGAACTTAACGCCTGCAAAAAGCAGGCGTTAAGGTGGGAATCAGGCGTTAAGGGTTAACGGTGGCGTTAACCCTTAACGCCTGAGTTGTAATGAGGGCCCATGTGTCTGAGTAGTGTGTGAGTGACTGGTAAATGCCATGGGTGCATGACACATGTCCGTGATGATGTGTGTATTCACTGATACAGCCTAGTCATCCTTGTATCCACTATGTCTGGGGGCATACAGGGCCCGATGCATGACCCTCCGGTGATGTGTGTGCATGTGATCAGCATTTCCCATGATGCATGTGAGTTTCAGCCCACCATTGGATGTTTCTACGGTGCCTTGGACATGGATGCAAATGTTTGTTGCATGTGCCATGCCTGTTCCTGCATGTGTGTTGCCTGCACTGACCCATGTTTTGTGGAGGGACATGTTGGAAGTGACGTTTGACAGTGCCACTCATGTGCTATTGTTTTGTGTCTAGGGGACTATTGTACAGTACCCTGATGCTTGTGTTCAATGTCTCCCTTTACACAGCGGCGAGTGAAGAAGAGGGCGGAGACAGTGCTGTGGAGGAAAGCGGCAGGGATGCCTTCAATGGCCGGTGACGCAAGGCCCAGTCCCCCTCCCAGTAAATTCCATCATTTGGGAGCGAGGGGACTGGTGCCGCGTCCGCCACTACGGCTGCAACACAAGGGGTGGGTGAGCCCTTGCAGGGGCTTGCGACGGCAGAAGACGGTGCAGAGCCATCCAGGTTGGTGGTGTGTACGGAGGAGGAGGAGGCCGCTTCAGAGCTGCACAAGGGGCCTGGTGGGGGTGGTACCACTGGTGCAAGTGTTGCAGTCCAGAGGCAGGAGGCAGCACAGGTTGCCGCTGAGGGGCCTGTGCATGTCACTGTCCCTGGCACTGTGACTGCATCACCATGCACCAGCAGGGATGCCCCGTCCAAGGCCCGTCCGCAGGTAGGGGGGAGGTCCACGTCATCTGGCACTCGTCTACCTGCAGAAGTGGGAAACCGTGACAGGATTGAGTCTGTCCTGATTGGTCTCGCGTTGCACATACGTGTCATTCGTGATGACGTGCGTGCTTCCTGGGGGGACCACGCACGTCATCATGAAGAATTGTGTGCCAAAGTGGTCCAGTTGGGAGGGCTCATGGTCGGGGATTCCTCTATGTGTCGCTCTTTCTTGTGGCCCTCTCTTCCTCTGTACACATTATATGCCAGTCGTTCTCCATGCCATCTTTTGGCCCAGATGCCACCAGGGCCCCCTGTGGACCTGCCCCAACAAACACAGCCAGGCTGGTGGAGATCCCATCCCTGCCACAGTCAGGAGTCGGAGCTCCAGCACAGGTGGTCACCCCAGCAACTGGGCCCCTGGCAACGGATGATGTGCAGGCACATACAAGCGTTGTGGTGACGGTGGCAGGTTCGGCGTAGGAGGCATGTGGCTTCAGGGCCCTCTACATCATTGGAGCAGTCATCGGCCGGCGGGCAGGAGGACCCAGGATTGGGAGTGTCTTCCGTGTGGCAGCGGTTGGGCTAGCGAATAGGTGCGGAGCGGCGGCGGGCGCAGAGGGCACAGGTCACAATGGTCAGGGCAGAGAACTCCATGCACCGGGCTTTGAGAAGGGCTGAATGCCTCGAGGCAACTCGCAGGGAGTGGGAGTAGGCCATGGCTGCATCCCTGCAAGACCTCGAGGCCAGGGAAGAAGCCCGCCTCGGAACATCGACGTGGAGTTCGATGATGCCCTGGCCCGGTACATCAAAAAGTGAGCGTCGGACTAGCCCGCCACCTTTGTATATAGTTATTTAGGTTTAGGTTTTTATTATTATTTGGAGTTCACAGACTTTGCTCCACTGTTTGTAAATAGTTGTATTTTAGATAGGGTTTTAGGTAGGTTTCCTTTTGTTTTGGGATAATGGACCGGTCATACTTTTGTTTTCAATATTACGGACATACTTTATGTTTTTTATTTTCACATGGAGTAATGTTTTTTTATGCTTTTCATCTTGGGATTGATTTCTATGGACTTTGTGGATGGACCACTTATTTTTTTTATGTTTTGGATTTTTACTTGGATTTCACTTTCTTTTTCATATTGCTATCATTGTTTCTTTATTTGCATGTGTGATTTTCATATTGTCATTTGTTTTTATTTTTTAATACATTTCATTATTCTTCATTCTTGGTGTGGTCTACTATGATTTCTTTTGTGCATGTCTCCGTGAGCATTGGCTAAGTCATGTGTTGCCACTGTGCGGCTCTGTAGGACATTTGTTGATGGGCATGCTGGTTCTTTTCAGACTATGATAGAATGGGTAGTTCACTAGGGAGTGGGTGCAGTGGATCGTTGGGTGTTTGTACTGGGGGTGGGTGTGTGGGATTTGGGTTGCCATTAGGGCCATGGGTCTGTATAGTTATAACGTGGTGTTTGGGGGGACATGAGTCGGTGCCTGCTGACAGGTGCCCTTCAATGGGGGTGGAGGGACATGATTCGGGCCTGCTGGCAAGTGCCTGTAAATGGGGGGGGTTGGAGGACATGAGTTGGGGCCTGCTGGCAGGTGCCCGTCAATGGAGGGGGTGTGGAGGACATGAGTCGGGGCCTGCTGGCAGGTGCCCGTCAATGGGGGTGGGGGGTGGAGGGGCATGAGTTGGGGCTCCCAAATGCATGGTGCCATGTGGCCTGCCTGCAGGGCATGGTCAGGGTGGATGGGCTGCCTGCAGGGCATGGTCTGGGTGGATGGGATGCCTGCAGGGCATTGTCATGGTGGATGGACTGCCTGTGGGGCATGGGGAGGGTGGATGGGCTGCCTGCGGGGCATGGGGAGGGGTGTAGGGTGGGCCCCTGTGGCGTGGTCTGGCTGCAGGGGGTGCATGTGGCTTCTCACCACACTGCTGCATGAATCTGGGGGTACAGGAGTGAGAATTACATGCGATTTCAATGGCGCGAGCGGGATACACATATTCCAAGGGGTGCACAGGGGAGTTTTAAACGTGATTTCGCTGGTGCGAGCGGGGTACGCATATTTCGAGGGCTGCGCGGGGAGTTTTACATGCGATTTGGATGGCGCGAGCGGGGTACGCGTATTCCAGGAGTGCGCAGGGAGTTTTACACGCGATTTCGCTTGTGTGAGCGGGGTACGCGTATTCCGAGGGGTACGCGGGGAGTTTTACACACAATTTCGATGGTGCAAGTGGGGTCCACGTATTCCAAGGGTGCGCAGGGAGTTTTACACGTGATTGTGCTGGTGTTAGCGGGGTATGTGTATTCCAAGGGGTGCGCGGGGAGTTTTACACGTGGTTTCGCTGGCGCGAGCGGGGTACGCGTATTCCGAGGGGTGCGCGGGGAGTTTTACACATGATTTCAATGGCGCAAGCGGGGTACGCGTATTCCGAGGGGTGCGCGGGGAGTTTTACACACGATTTCACTGGTGCGAGCGGGGTACGCGTATTCCGAGGGGTGCGTGGGGAGTTGTACATGCGATTTCGATGGCGTGTGAGGGCTGAGTGGCATTTTTAGCACGTTTTAGTGGTTCGGGGCTGTATGCTGGTCCACTGGCCTTTGCGCCATGTAGGGGATTTGTGCAATGTTTTTGGCGCACAGGGTGGGGTTGGGGTGTAACT
Source organism: Ambystoma mexicanum (assembly GCF_040938575.1). Taxonomy (NCBI): domain Eukaryota; kingdom Metazoa; phylum Chordata; class Amphibia; order Caudata; family Ambystomatidae; genus Ambystoma; species Ambystoma mexicanum. Next base: position 498,894,299 of record NC_090930.1, on the reverse strand, counting down.
GGCGCTGCTGTGGGGTCACTGTGCCACTCTGCACCACGGCTGGTTATGGATGTAAGTATCCATGAATATTCTGTGCGTGAAAATGGGTTTTGGCGCACGCGGCTGGCGCATGCTGGCGCATGCTCCCTCTCTGCACCAGCCGCGTGCGCTACTTCTGCGCTAAATTCTATGAATTACCTCCAACCTAAACAAACAAATGAATATGACCGCCTCAGCTACTGCCTACATGGGCAAGTTGATAAGAGCCTGCCGACCCTTGCTGTCTACAGAAAGCTGTCTCATATTAGCCAGAGCTTATAGTGTCCAAACTGGACTACTATAATGGCCTCTACTTAGGCGCTAATAAGGCAGTACTTAACAACCTTCAAATCATGCAGAACAATGCTCTCAGAGCCGAACTCAATATACCGAGAAGTGAGCACATCTCAGCTATTAGAAAACAATGTAAATGGCTCTCTATAAAAGAAAAGATTGAACTTAAAACCATTTGTCTCACCTTTAAAGACCTGAAACACACAGCCTCCCCCATATGTCACTGAAAAATTCACTTTGAGATCATCCACACGTATCACCAGATCTTCTGACACTTCCTGCCTGGTGTTTCCAAGATACAACTTAAAAAGATCCGGAGGATCGAGCTTGCCGGTCATGGCCGTCCAATTATGGAACACTCTCCCACCTGACAGCAAATTCATCCAAGTATTCTCCAACTTCAGGAAAAGCGTCATCTTCTGGCTACTCAGCAAGAACTATTAATAGCTCTCAAGTACCTGTACATGGTACACTCTAACCTGTATACTTCAATCTGTTTATTCTCCAGCGACTTATATAACCTCTGTTTTGCTATATATGTCCTGCCTTTCCTTCAGCTATCTATAATACTCACCTTTGAGAACCCTCATCACTGCCTATGTTCACTAAATTGGTTACTTGTGCTTATCTGTTATTCGCTTATAACCTCTATGTATGTACAATCTCCAACCTTAACTGCATTTCCTCTGTATGTACAATCTCCAACTTAAACTGTATTTCCTATGTATGTAACAACTTAATAAAGTGCCAGATACCTCTGGGTCAGGTGCACTATATAAATAAAATAAACAAATAAACAAACAAACATCCTGTGATTTTGCCCAAGGATGAAGGGTTACTGGACACCGCGTGGGAGGTGATACAGAGCACTCTAGGGAGTACCCAAGGGAATCAGAGGCTATGTGTCTTGCAAGATATATCACAAGTACCGAAAGTAGCCAGGGAGGATGAGAAGTGGCTGAGTACAGCGCTGATGATAGCAAAACAGATAATCCTAAGGATTTGAAAGTCAGGCATAGTTCCAGCAGCGAGGGCTTGGGAACAGAAAATGGTCATAGAAGCCTCATGCACACAGCTGATACACAGGGCTAGACACAGGGAAGCAGACTTTCAGTTAACATGGGACAAGTCTCCATGGGGCAGCTGAGCAATTTGGGAATGACACCAGGCGAGAGGGCTTATCTGGAGGAGCACAGATAGGAAGAATCACTGAAAACTTCTCCTGAGGGTTTGTTAGGAGAAAATGGATAGTAGTTTGCAGATCGACCAGTCCACCGTGCTGAGGTTACAAGTTCTTGGTTTGTTTGTTTCTTTATAGACTTTTACCAGTGTTGGGGTTGTGATTCAGCAGAATGATTTTAGAAGGTTGCGTTATCACCTTCACAGTAGTACACAGAGCGGTTCCTTACTGAACACCAGAGCATTGGCCAAGATCTGACAGCTGAATATGTAAACACCAGGGGTAGGTGGGTAGGCTAGGTCAACAGATTGGGCCCAACCATGGGACAGGAGGATAGGCAGGCCGTGGTACAGGAAGCAGCTTGATACCTAACAAATGAAGCACAGGGCAAACAGCAAGGGTAGACACTGAAGTGGCAAAAGAACAGAGGTAACAAGCAGCGGACCAGAAGACTGCATTGGCATTAGAACTGGGCGCCGGTTATGGGGTCCAGTGTGTACCTGGGAGCGGACCTGGAAGGGGGTGGCTCGGATGGGACCTCTGGTAATGTCTTACACTGGATAGTAGCTAAACAAGGTGTGATTGAATTAAGGTAAATCAAATTGCAATATGTTAATGTGCATTTAATTAGATTAATTTAAATGAATGAAATCAATTTAAATTATGCCGCGCAGCACGCCGGCACTCTACCAATGAACTGTGCACGGATGGATGTGAAGGGTAGCTGTATAAATTACCCAATACGAAATGTCTGCGGTAGAAAATGTCCAACTTTGTATTTTGATAGTACAAAATGATCGAATATTCATCAATATTAGTTATTCCTTTACCTAATTGATGTTATGTGTTCCCCGGGGCCCGCGGGGAGGCGGCAAGCAAACACACGGCCACACTCGCACACACACGCAAGGAGACGCGGGACACGCTGCTGGTCTCTGTGCGTCCCGGCGCGAACTGCCGCACGGGCGCAGTTTATTCTTTTTGCGCATGCGTGGCCGAGAATGAGGCCCACGCATGCGCGATAGTGGCGCTGGGACGTCACATCCCTTCCTTTTTCCCAACAACAGAACAGAACCAAACTATGGTGCATAACATGCTTACAGTGGAACATAACAGTAACCAACCATGGTGAGCCGGTGACCCCAAACGTAACACACCCTTCGCTCAGTCCCCTGAGTCCATGACATAGTCTTTAAGATGGGCCGGAAGCCTCCGACTCCCCCGCATTGGATATCTCGATGTGACCGTTGGCAACACCCGGTCAGCCTCCGTGGTGGAGTCAGGATCCGATGAGGGGACGCGGTCCTGGCCTTCTGATGTTCCTTCCTGGCTCGAGGAGTCGTTCGCTACCTGCGGGTCCGCGGGGACATCCACTTTCTTGAAGAAGGATCTATTGCGGGTAACGGTGCCCCGTTCACTGGCTGCGGTCACCATCGTGCCCTTCACGTGAGTCACGGTCCATGGACGTGGTTCAAACGGTAGGGACAATTTTCCTTCTGGATGTCTGTTCTTTACTAGTACAGAATCTCCAACTCTCACTTCTTTTTCTTGCAGTCCTCTACGTTCACTCTCCTTCTGGTTGTGTACCGCTCTGTCCTCACGAACTTTATCGTCGTCGATGACCCCCGGCCTCCTGCCTTCCAATTCTGGAAGCATCCCTCTCGGGCACCGCCCAAAGAGCGCCTCGGCTGGGGCGACCCCTGTGGACTGATGGGGGGTTGATCGATACACTCGAAGGAATTCCACCACTCTTTGGCCCAGATCCTCGCCTCTGCTGGCCGAGATCCTCGTTACCTTGTTGAGCGTTCTCATTATCCTTTCGGCTTCGCCATTGGCTCGCGGCCATAGCGGGGAGACTCTCCTGTGTTTTATTCCCCTCTCTCGTAGATACTGCGCAAACTGGCTGCCAGTGAACGGTGGCCCATTGTCCGAGCAGATGATCTCCGGGAATCCATGTGCCGCAAACATCTTGTCCAATGCCTCCGTGGTGAACTCGGTTGCCGTCGATTCAACCACCTCTACCTCCGGGTACCTTGACCATTGGTCGACAGCCACCAGAAAGTATCGTCTACGGCCTGTCGACCCAAAATCCACATGGACCGTACCCCATGGTTTTTCGCTGCGCTCCATCGAACTGATGGGTGGCGCTTTGTCCCCCGGTGTCGCCGCCTGGCAGGCCAGACACCTCTTCACGAAGCTTTCCACTTTCCCTTCCAGATCGGGAAACCAGACTTTTGCCCTTAACCTGGCCTTCGTCTTGACGACGCCCTGGTGTCCAATGTGCGCCAGCTCCAGCACGCGCATCCTTAGTCCCCTCGGAATGATGATTTGCTGCCCCCTGAGAAGCAGTCCGTCCTCGGAAATCGACAACTCGTCTCTCACCCTCCAGAGCGCCTGCAAGTCCTTCTGTGCTTCCTCCTGGCGCCTTGAGTTGTTCCGTAGCACTTCTCTCCAGTCCCGCTCCTCACTGCTGCCTTAATGATGCGGAAAACTTCATCATTGGAGGACTCCGTTGCCACGGCGAGCCTCGAGAGCGCCATGGGAAGTGCATTTTCTACCACTTGACACAGCAGACCCTTACAGTCCACTTCTCCATGTTCCACTTCGGCATTCTCTTTGCTCGGGTGACGCGACAAATAGTCTGCGGGGTTGTTGGTTCCGGGCCTGTACACAAGCTTTACCCCATATTCCATTAGAGCCAGCATCCACCTCTCGATCCGGGGCGGCGGTTTGGATGAAGCTCCCGCCAGTATCGGCAGCAGAGGCTTGTGGTCAGTGACCACCACGACTGGCTTGCCCAAAATGTACAGGCGGAAATGTCGGCACCCCCATAGGATGGCCAGAGCTTCCCTTTCGATCTGAGAATATCTCATCTCCGTAGCGGAGAGCGCTTTGCTGGCGTAGGCAATGGGTCTCATCTCGCCGTGCTCATCGGGTTGCAGTAACACCGCACCTACCCCCACAGGGCTGGCGTCTACCACCACTTCCGACTCCACGGCCGGGTTGAAATACGCCATGGTGTCTGTGTCCGACAGAGCATTCTTGAGGGCCTGAAACGCCTCTTGTTCACGGGATTCCCATTTCCATACCGCTTCGTTTCGTGTCAGCGCCCTGAGAGGCTCCGCTATCGACGCTAACCCTTTGATGAACCGCCCACAATAAGTCACCATTCCTAGGAAGCTCCTTACTTCCGTGGGGGATTGTGGTGCTGCAGCCTCCTTGATGTCTCTGACTTTTGCTGGGTCTGGTGACACGCCTGCAGCCTGAAAAATGAAACCGAAGAATCCTATCCGGTCCCTGAAAAATTCGCATTTCTGGCGATGTAGAGTGAGACCCAGTTTTTTCAGTCTCCTTAACGTACCTTCCAACCTTCTTAGGTGCTCCGTCTCTGAATCTGCGAACACTAAAATGTCATCACTCATATTTATGACACCTGGAAGGCCGGCCAGCGCCCCCCTTATGGTGTTCTGAAAGACCTCAGCCGCCGACGAGACGCCAAAGCTTAGTCGCTTAAACTGGTAGAGGCCTTCGTGGGTGGTGAAAGTTGTAATAAATCTGGAGTCCGGGTGGAGTTCCAATTGGTGATAGCCGGCTCGTAAATCCAGCTTTGAGAACACCCGTGCCCCTTGGAGTTCCCCCACAATGTCATCAAGTGTCGGTGTTAAGTGTCTCTCCCTCTTAATCGCAGCATTGGGGAGGCGCATGTCAACACAGATCCTTACCGCTCCTGGCTGTTTAGGTTTGGGAGCGACCACTATAGGCGATACCCAGGGTGTGGGCCCCTCCACCCTTTCATGTATGTCCATGCTGATGAGCGACCTCAGTTCTTCCTCAACCTTCTCCCTGAGATGAAACGGGATTCTCCTATGCTTGAGGGCCACTGGTCTAATGGTGTCGTCGATGTGTAGCCTTATCGGGGGCGCTTTCAACTTCCCGACTCCTTCAAAAATGTCCGCATACTTGTCGAGTAAGCCCACGATGTCTACTTGATACACCTCCCATGCAAAATGCACCAAATCGAGGGCTTCAGACGCGGCACAGCTTAGTAGGGAGTGGGGGCTCACGTCTGTGACGAAAAACCGTGCTCTGATGACCCTGTCCCCCTTCGCAACTGGTGTGGTAAACACCCCTTTGATGGGCAGCGGGGCATCCCCACCAAAAGTGAATATTTTTGCTGCCGAGCTGTCCAGTGGGGGCGGACCTGGTAGCTTCTGATAGTGGTCCTCCGCCAGCACACATACCGATGCGCCCGTATCAATCAGGACCTGAGTCGGCACCCCTTGAATGTCTACCATGCATTTCGGTTGTCTTTTCTTCTTAGCCGCAGAGGCCAGGTTTGAGATGAAGAACACCTCTTCTTTGTCCTCATCCTCCTCTTCTTCAGCCAGCTGCAGTTGCTGCAGTTCTTGTTCCAGTGCCGCAATGCTCCTTAGCCTTCTGGTCCCACTGTTCCTCCCTCGTGCGGGGCCTCTCGGCACCGGAATGGGACCTGGAGCGCGACACATCCGGGCGTAGTGCCCTGGCTTACCGCACCGGCCGCACGACCTCGACACGGCTGGGCATTCCTCTGCGTGGGGCAAGTCATACCCGCAAGCCGGACACATTGGCCCCGACTCGGGAGGCTGACGCGACTCTTGCCTTTTTTGTCCCCACTTGTCCTTTGTTCCGGGCCGTCTACTTATGGCAAATGCATCTTCGGACGCGCTTGGCTGCCTTGCCGCATCCATCTTGGCTCCTCTCACGTCCGCCAGCTCGTATGTTCTGCCACTATCTAGGATCTGCAGCAAAGTCCACCCCGGTTCCCTTAGCACTTGCCTTCTTAATTTTCCGGAGTTGCAGCCTTGGATAAGTTGGTTCCGTATCATTAACTCGTCATTGTCCCACCGACACGTGGTGGCCATCGATCTCAACCTGGCGCAGAACTGATCAAGGGATTCACCTTCCTTCTGCTTCTCGCCACAAAAGAGGAACCTCTCGTAGTCAACATTTGAGAGGGGAATGAAATGGTTCTCCAGCGCAGTTTTAACAGTGTTGTACGTCACCACCTGCAGGTTGCATGATTCAAAAATACGTAAAACGTCCAACCCCGCAGAGTATAGCAGCGTAGCCCTCTTCGCATTATCATCGGTAATGCCAGTTGCAGTAAAGTACATCTCAAGTTTCTTAATCCATAGCAACCACCTGGGCCCCAGCTTGGATGGGGGGCCAGACACATCAAACTCTTGCATTGGCAGCAGAGACCCTTGTTGTGGCCTGACTGCACCTGCCGCGGTTCCTTCCTCCCCTTCACTTTCCGCCATAATTACAGGTCGCACAGGCACCTCCTGGTGTTATAGAGGCCGCAACCTTACTTGGGGATCTTGAACCTGCTGCCCGATGGATGTCCGCTGTGTCTCCTCACTTTTTTCTTCCCAGGGCGTCAGCGTTCGGGAGGGAGAAGGAGAAGAGAAAAGTCGTCCCCGTG